>NC_135775.1:9808325-10108325 GCF_028453695.1 Augochlora pura
TCTCTCTCTCTCTCTCTCTCTCTCTCTCTCTCTCTCTATCTCTATCTCTTTCTCCTTCTTTTCTTCGTGTTTCACTCGTGTCGCCCTTTTCCCCCGTCGAATCTCTGGCCTCGAGACGATGCCGGACGAAGACGGAGAGAACGAACGGGTTGGGAGCACGATGGAGGGGGGAGAGGAGAGAGGGTTAGACGAGAGAGATCAGGTATCATGTGGAAAAAAAGAGCCATTGTACGGGAGCATCTGACCGTAGGGTAGGTACCACAGTGGCGATGTTCAGCGGGCAGAAAGAGTACGAAAGAGACACGAGGACTCTAGTGTTGTTGGTGTGCAAAGAGAAAGAGAGAGAGAGAGAGCGAGAGAGGGAGGGAGAGAAGGACCGGTGAACCTGGCGGTGGTTGCCACGACACACACACACACGCGCGCGCGGCAAGGACGAGACCAGGGATGGTGGAATGGAACGAAAAGGGAAGGAAAAAAAGAATGCGCGAGAACTAGAGAGAAAGAGACGGAGTACGCGCACCGAGAGCGTTGGCAGTTTATAAGGGTCCCCCGTATTGTGGATACGTATTATCATGCTAAATATAACATGTTAACTACTTCGCATAATGCCGGCCCCGCGATCCTCTCGATTCTACCCCGTACGACCGTTCGGCGAATCGCGTTTCCGCGCCCAGAAAATTTTATTGCCGGCGTATTCGGCAGATGCGGCGTCGATATCTTCGTTCCCAGAGTGCCCCGGGACTCGATGGAAAATACGATTGTTGCAGCCTGTTACCATAAACTTTTAACGGACCTTCTCGCCGCTGTAAAACGATTCCGTGCCGTGCTAGGATTTCAGATGATCGAGGACTGTATCGGTTTGCGTGCACGTGAATTCGTCTGTTGGAGTTTATGATTAGGGCTTTTATGGGACACTCTGTTGTGTTCTTCGTCCATGACAAGTCATACTTCTGACGTTCATTCGGAAACTGGAGAATTAAAGTATTTCTTTTAGGGATTTTATGTAAAGACCTCTTATTCTATCGTACTATATGTATACATACATATATATATATATATATATATATATATATATATATTGTTGAATTTGAAAATCGATAGAATCTTTCGGTGTTTTTGAATGGAACTTTTATGGGGAACTAAAACGAATTTTATGAACGGTGCGATAGTTTACTCAATTTGCAAATCAATAGGAACTAATAGTATTGAAAAACGTGTCTAATAAAACATGAATAATAAATAATAATATCTGAAAGAGAAGATAAGAGCTTGAGGATTAGTGTAAACAAAATAAACATCCAAATTCCAAGAAAACACTGAAGATCGGCGATCGAAAGATAAAATCTGCGCATGCGAAGATTAACAGAGAATCGACGATGCCAAACGATGTATCGAATCATCTGTTTACAGTTAATTGGAAATATTGTTTCGGAGTAATATAAAATCCATCCCGATCAGGATAATAATAGGCTTTCGTGTGTCGGATGATTGGATTGGCCGTTCTCCGTCCGTTCGAATCGATTGCGATTCGAAGCCGGCTGATTCTCGCGGCTCGTGGGAAGTTATAATGTTAATATGGTATTAACTAACGAGCCGAGCGATTTATGGCAGGGATCGGGCGTTTATGACGAAGCGATGGCATCTCGATCGACACCGCGATTTCTGCGGCACATTTGTCATCGTGGACTACCATCACGGCGACGATTATCATCGTACTGCCGGCGTAATGACGTTCGAGAAAAGTATAATTAATTCATAGATTTTCAAGGTCCGTCACGGCGAATAAATACGTAATGTGTCTCGTCAATAGCGTTATGGCCGGACTCGAGCGCGTCCCACGTTTCGCAATAGGCTGCTTTTCTCAATAAAAATCAAGATAAAGACACCCGCAGAGAAATATCAATGGTCTCCAATCATTACTAAATATAAACGATAAGCGCATGCCTCTCTGTCGTTAATTAATTACGCGGCGATTCGCCTCGCAGCTGCGGACAACATAATTGATAAGCCGTCAGTGGACAAACCTTCGCGTCACATTTCCTATCTAATCGAATTACTCTCGCGCCTTTTTCTCTTTCTAAATCGTTGATCCAATTATCACGACGCCGTTCGTATTTCTAGAACAGTATTTTCGCAAAATCAGCAGCGAAACTGCAACAGCTTTCTATGTTATTGGATAATAATAAATTGATTTTGAAAGCACGAAGACACACGTTAAAACTGGAGATGGGTCAGAGCCTGAATTTTAGATTCGCAAAATCCAAATTCGAAACATTCTTCTCCTTGAAATTAAATTATTTATTGAATATAATTACATGAAAATTGACTGCAGTTATGATTTAATACTTTCTTGATAGTAACGATTACAATGAATTAATAAAGTCGTACCAACTAAAATGTATCTAAAGTCTAAACGACAACCCAGTTTCATTATTAGTAGTCAAGTAAAAATAAATTCATATCGTCTCTATATTATCGTAAGATGTTTGTAAAAATTAATATCTACGTGGATTTCACCAAAACAGCACAAAGTTTCGAGAACTGTATTTTGAGATTTCGAGTGATCCATCTATAGTTAACACCCTGATGTGTGACTACAACGTTATAGAATGTAGATTATTCTGCCACGGTCGCCTTCCATAGTAATTCAATTTCGAAGTAGAAGACCTCTGATAGAATCCCTATCCGAATAAGACCCATCCCTGCGAAACATCGACATCCGGAATAAACACAACAAGTTAATATTTCCGACAATGCGTCGAGGATGTGAGAAGGTCCCGCCGCTTCCTGCCAATAATCCCGAGAACCATTGAATCCCCGGGGACTTGGAAGCGATCGAAGGCAACGCGGTCCGTCGCGGATTCGCCACGCGTACTTAGCATACTCGATCGATTCCTCGGAGCTCGAAAAGTCGGTCAGGAGTAAGAGGGGTCCGCTAAAGCTCGATTCTTCACGGACTGTTGAAGGGGTGTGATGGGCCCGAAGCTGCTGGTGCAGGAGGCGCCTGGCTCCGGTTCCGGCTCGGCGAATCGCATGGAAGGCGGCGAAGGCGCCGGGGGAGGGGAGCTACACCACTTCCTCCATCAGTACAACCAGCAGTCCCACAGTCCGGGCCAGAGCCTGCAAGGCGGCCTTCCGCTTCCGCTTAGCCCGCAGTCCCTCAGACACGACGGGTCCTCGAGCGCGGGCATCACCGGCGTCAAAAGGGAACCCGAGGACCTCAGCTCCTCCAGAGGGGCGCAGCAGTCCAGCAAGAGGCACAAACAGGCCCAGCCGGACAGTCCCACGCCACCAGGGATGTACCATCATCATCAGCATCAGCTGCAGGTGAGTTTCGTCGTCGTCTTCTTCTTCTTCTTCTTCTCCTTCTTCTTATTCTTCTTCTTCTTAGTCTTCTACTCTTTCACAATACCTTCACCCTTTTGCTGCTCGGCCCAACAATAGTGGGCGTGCTAATCGGTGAGCCGCTGTACTTGGATATTATCCGCCGGTGAATGAGCTGCGCAAACTACCATTGTACCTTTACAGTAGTCTCCGCTATTTCACTCTAGTAAGGTACTAATTTTTCTCAAAAGAACACGCGTACTTTGTTCATTCCTTGCATCGAGCTAGACTCGCGATTAGCTCATTCCTTCTGGTAAATTGTTAACAACAGAAAACTTTTAAACACGATAACCGTGAATGAAAGTGTTAACTTTCAACGTAAAGTGTTGCGTCGTACATTATGACACGAGTCGTTAACACTAGGTTAACGGAAGCTGTGAAAACGACGAGTTCCCAATCCATTCATTTACAATTGTTGAAAGATATATGTTTTAGGAATCTATACATTATATTCTTTTTCCTAAAAAACCAAGTACACATACTGTTGTTACGTCAACCCGTTTACGACGATCACGATCCAAACATACGGACATCACGTGTGACGGATTTAAACGAAGACCTTTCATGAACAAATCAGGAGCATTGACAACACGAGACAATAAGATGCTATACTACCACTGACAGTTTCGCGCTTCTCCAACTAAGACGATTTCAGACAAACCAATAAAGAAGTTGTTTAACACTCCAACAGTGGGCAACGTGAAATTTGCGTACTAAATATACTATACAATTTAACAAAAAGGAACTAAATTTATTGAATATTAAGCTTTTTAAAATTTTGTTACATTCGTTTTGTTTCTCTCATTATATCCTTTTTAACCTCATTCTTACACTGAAAAATCAGAAATTTGCCTGCGGTTAGAGGATTAATATTCAACTTCTGTATATAAATAATCGCATACAGCACTTCGTAACCTGGTGTTAAGAGAGTCTGGAGATTCGCAGGGTGTTTCGTAAGCAGAATGGCAAAGCGTTTAAATAACATTTTTCTAATAACGAGTTATAAAATCGAAAGTCTGTAACCGATGGCGCACGTCACCCGAGCAGCAACAAGGGGGAAAAGAACGACGCCTGACCGACGACTTCCCGCTGATCGCCCGGCCCGACTAAAACGATCGGAGGATCCATCAATCCCGCGCGGAATCGCAACCAGCCCATCAAACTAATCAATCACCAATTACAGGTGCAACAGTACGGAAGCCCCTACGACCCTTACAGCTCGTGCAGCCCCCGATTGCAGTCCACGGCGTACACGTCAACTTCGGCGACGGGCGCAGGGAACGCTGGGAACCCGACCGGTCTTCACCAGGACGCGACAGCGGTCTACGTCACCGGGGACGCTCTGCCGCCGTTGGCGTCCTCGAGCTCGTCCTCGTTGTCGACCACGACCGCTTCGTACACGAGGTACGAGGTTGTGCCAAGCTCTTACGCGACGACACACGCGATACGCTCGTCCTCGAGCAGCAGCAAAGTCCTGACCGTTGATCTTCCCAGCCCTGACTCCGGCATCGGCGCCGACGCGGTCACACCCAGGCAAGATCATCATCCACCCACGGCGCTGCATCAGGTTAGTCAGACAATGATCCCGATCTTTTGTTCACCATGCGACCCTTCGGTGCGCCGTTCGGTTCCTGTCTTATTCGCTGCACTGGAATCTCGGTAATACGAAACGCAAAGCTCGCGGTCGAAACGTTTCACGTGGAAACAGCTCGGCGATTCGTAAGTAGACTGCAGTGTTTAATCATTCCAAATTTAAAGTTTTAGAACGTTGTTGTACTGGTTTGACTGTATGTAAAACGATCATTGCGATCGATGTAGATTATTTATATTTTATTTTTATATTATTTCGCAAATAACGCAAGGATAACTGAGGGATGTGCGTTCGGTAGTCCGGATAAGCATGTTCTAGCTACTCAGACTTTCCTCAGATTGCAATTTGGGATTGCATTAAAATACAATGGTGTGAACTATTATAAGACCGAAGTAATTTTTACATTTTTAGTGATATTTTATTTTTCTATATTAGAAATAATTGAAAATAGAAATATATAAATATAGCTTTTTGGAAGATTTTTCAAATATCAGTAATAATGTAAAAGTTACTTCGAGTGTATAATTATGTACAGCACTGTGCATTAAACCTTTTAGCACTGACGGTGACAATTAACACTATGACATGGTTTAGTTTCGAGTTTTAATTTTTACAACTAAACTACTTTGAAATGAAGAAAATTTTATGATTGTGATTTGACAGTCAACATGCTAATTACAACCTGGTTTGTTAATACATTCTGTACAAGAGAAGTAATTTAGTAAATCTAATTTCTAGCGTTATTACATTATATTTCGAGCTTTAATTACTTTCTGATAAAAATTTATCTAGTTAGGGTCACCTTTACATTTTCTTGTTTTAAATTTCCCTTTAATGCAAAACTTTATACATTAACAATAAGCAAAAATGATTAAAAGATTTTCTGCAAAAATATGAATTAGCGTGTTCGACGCTGAAGATTGAGAGTGGAATATAATATAGAGAAGCATTTTCGATCATTAGCAGATAGGTTATCGATTATCTCGTTACCGGTGACCGTTTAGGTGGCACTCGTGCAGAACCATCCTCGATATTTGCCACGTGCACTTTCCCCGGGAACGGGCCCAGCTCCCCTCGCGATCACTTTCCATCGCGTTGATTTCGTGCCCAGACACCGTAAAGATGTTTTGATCGCTTCTAACAAATTAATCGGACAACACCTACCGTTGACCCGTTATCGCGCCCCCCCATCTCGCTAGATATAACTTCTTCCACGTGCAATAATTTTCTGCACGCTCTCTTGGAACAGAACTTAACACACGGGCCCCGGTATACGACACGAGCGTTTTACATAATCAGCAACGCATATCTCGCCGGGATACTGACACATTTATTTATACCCGATGAGAATCGTATAATACGGGGCCACTTCTTTTACACGGTGTCGCGAACGCGTTACGCCTGCGCTCCGGTCTGTGGGTGGAAAGGGAAAGTTCTTGTCGAAAAGCTGCCCTTCACGTCATTGTAACGAAAACATTGCTACCGTCGGAGCTCTTTAGCGATCCCTTCAAAAGAAATTTTTAATCTGTGGTTTTTAATTTTAATAATTTTTAATCTTTTAGCATTTTAATATTTCATTTTTGAGTCTTCTTTGGAGTTTATTTCTTTGATATAACATATGTTTGATATGAAAATATTTAGAATTCTCCGCATTTTTCGGCATACGAAACGATTATAAAAAGATCAGAATACCGCATTAACTATACTCCTGAAAAAATTTATGTAATGATGTACATTAAATTAATGTATATACATCAAAACGATAAGGTTGGAAAACGATTACATAATGACTTTTCTACTTCCTCTTGAAATTAACGAGGCACAAGCCATTAACCATGTTTTTATGAAATTTTAAACCAACGCGATTAATAAAATTTTCATAATAACACTGAATCAGAAATTAATTCTTTCATAGAGTCAGAAATATTTGCAGAATCACTATACGCGCTATTTAAAACGGTAATAATAGAGTTCGCACAACGTCAATTTGTCTGCGCGTTAGTTTATGAATCCGAAACAACTGAGCACGGAATCCACTCGAAGCAAGATTTTCAATGGAGATTTATGTAACGATTGTCGTTACGGTCGCGATAATATGGAAATACAGGGACATCAATCTAAATCTGCTGCTAATTATCGCCACGTGTACGGCCAGAAACGTCAATTAATGTCCTTTCGAAACCACCAAGCGTGTAAAATTAATTATGATCGGTATTGTGCTTCTGTTGCCGTCTTGCGATTACAAAGCAAACAGAACTTAACACAGTTTCACTGCACTTTTACGTATCAGAGGACAATCTTGCGAATTCCTTGACAGCGAATCCTGAGCAAACTCTAATGCCCTCAGAGTCTAAGCAAAGAGTTTGCTGTTTCTACGTGTGCAAATCGTTAAAAGCAGAATCTGTCTAGGAATGCGTGACACAACAATCACAGACTTCGCATAAACAGTAATTAGTTAGCACGAGGTGTCGCGGAAGTGGTCTGCCGCCGACCGATTTTTCCGAAATTGCTTCACGGAGCGAGACGGCCGACGACCGAAAAAGTCGTCGACGAATAAAAAGGCGAGCCGGTCGGAAAAACGAATTTCACCGGGGTCTCCTGTCGCACGCTGCTCGAATATGAACATTTTAATTACCTCGCGGACGTATCGGTTTTCAAGCGGCCTGTTGCCACGCACGCGCGTCGACGTTACTCGGAGGAGCCCCGGCTTTTATTTGCTGCGGCGTGCAAGCAGAGCAGAACGGAACGCGTGCTTTCTAATTCGTAATGTCAACCGCAATGCTAATGACTTACTCGCGCGGTTAAACCGCTCTGCCCCCGTCGCACGATTAATGTTTCCGGAAGCGGCCGATTACTAGCGACAACCGAATCGCGCGTGGGAGTGATGAATCGGTTATGGCGCGACGTAGAAGCACCGGACGCGGCGAAAATTACGCGACAGAAACGCCGCGGGCGCACGATTTACTGTAAAGACGATACCCTCGGCGATACCGACTTCGCAGAAGCTTTTTGCCACGACGAGCTCGCGCGCCGGAGCTAGTCTAAATTCGTAATCAAACACAAACATGTTCAGTTCTGTTCAAATTCGTAAATAGTGTACTTGATTACTGCTGAGTGTCTTCATTGAAAAATAAATAGAGAAAAAGAGTAAAAAATGTAGTATGTCTTATCGAACAACTACAAACTTAATTATGTCCAAAAACGAATCAAAGACGCAGCAATTGGTCACGCCACAGTGACCGACTCAATTACTCTATCACTCAGCTTCAGAAATTAGATCGCTGATGAGCCGGTTTCCCTTCAGATTCACTTCCCACTTTTTCTGGTCCCGAACGGTGGGTGTTGAGAACATGATTGATCATTGCAAAAAATGCAAATCAGAGTGTGGATATTTATACAATCACGGTAGATTACGTGAAAAAAATTACGTTTTCAAAAATCAACTTCTCCTGAGTGCTGATCTTTCCGTAGATTCGAGATTCCACAAAACGTGATATTTGCGTAAAATCCATAGTCCGCGGATAATGCCTCGATGAAGCGATTAAGACGAATCGCGCAGGTGCGCCTTAATACGAAGTGTCATTATGTTGCAACAAAGTATGCTTTCATCGTGTTCCCTTAATAGCGACATTAAGGTAATTCAGGCGATTCGACGTTACCGTAAACGCGGCACGACCTCGGCGCCAGCTAAATCACCAAAATCACCGGTTTCGATCCATTAAATCGGAATCACCGATTCCGCGCTCCAATTTTTCCGCGACTCTGCGGGCCGGGCAAAGAAACGCGCGATTTTTGTTTTGCATCGGGACAGAAAGCTGTCCAAAAGAACAAAAGAGTCTCGGGCTGCGAACAGCAGCGGCGGCATAACCGTCGACGTCACACGCAAACCAGCGACCGCGGCAAAAAGACCGCGTAGGGTGGAAAAAAAGCGGCTCGATCATGTCGATCGCTTGATCGTTCAACGCGGCTAATAATACACCAAACTTTGTTCCGATCGTAATTCCGCTCGAGGCGAGCGCACGGGTGTATTGCCTGTCACCGTGCAAGAAACACGTGGAAACACGTGTCCAAGCACATGCGTTCTTGCTGGCATCATCGGTCGCGGAGGGACGGAAGAATGCATAATAGTCCGAGCATAGTATATGCGCGTATAGGAGCAGTGCGATTCCGATCGGCGACGCAATTAGATGAATCGATTGAGAAAAAGCTCGAGCGCCGTCACCGGGGATCGCGGGGCAATTAATCGCGAAGGCGTTCGTGTTTATCTCGAGCGGTGCTCGGCGCGTTCGTTTTTCCGTCGCGACGGCCGTCCGCTGGATATCTATCCTGCAAGCGCGCGATCGAACGTGGAAGCTGCACACCGTTTCCAACATAATTAGTCGGAAGCCAGCGAAGCGCAGCGGCTTCGCGATAAAATGCCGGTCGATTAGAGGGACGCGGAGGAATAGAGCATTATTTCTAATTACGGATCGACGCGGTATTAATTTATCGGCGTCCAATGGGGCCGGGCGGGGGTTGGTCCGCCGATTGGCTGGCGTCGTTCCCCGCGGAAAAACGAGCGCGGTCCGTTTCTCCGCTTCGGCCACGCTCGATGGATGGCTTCCGCGATGCCGTTCGTCAGCCCGAGTAACGAGCTATGCTAACCGCGTTACATTCGAGGCGAGCCACTCCATGAAGACGTACGAGGGAATAAACCGTACGGAAGACCGCTTATTAACAAACCTCCGCTGGAAGCACGCGCGGCCGGTCCCGGCCAATTTTACGAGACCGCAAGGCCCCCATTCTCTTCTGCCCGGGCTTCTTCCTCCTTTGTTTCGCGGAACGACCTCTGCCCGACGGGGATAAGCCGTTGGCTACTTCAGGGCGAACTCGACCGAGTCCTCTTTTCCCCCTTTCTTTCCCCTATGGGAAAGTTGCTGCTCGTTGTGGTCGTGGCGATAGATTGAATTCCAATGGTCGTAACGCCTTGCTCGCTCAGCCTCGACAATGTGATAATTGTACGCTCGCGATTCATGAAACACCTCAGGGAGGACTAAATATCAAACTTTCGCAAAGTCACCATTTCTTTCATATTAGTATAGTTACACTGGCTGCAATTGAAAGAATTTGACAAAATCGGTCGAATAAGACTAGAATCCCTCTTTTATAGATGTCGAACAAACCACTTAGAAAGTCCCATAAAATCGAAAGTTCGTTTATACAAACATTCTGATGTGCGGATGCATTTAATTATTTTTACGGTCAAGGTACACGATGAAGACCATAACTCGCATTGTTTTATACACTGATGGGTTCGTAAATCTATTATTAACACATTCGCATCGGGAAAAGAGAATTCGCGTTTTAAAAAGAAAAACGTTATCGTCGGGAGACGAGAATTCTCGTTCACCTATATGTTAAAATATCTTCGCATTGCTAAAATGCCCCGATTTATATGAAAATTTAAGGAAAAATATCCCGATGCGAATGTGTTAATGTACGAGTTTGTAAACTCAGTACATCCAAAATCTAACATCAATTTGAAATAATTTAACAACATTTGTCTCCGTCAAAAAAGACCCACAATCAGAAAAATTCCACAAAATGAGTAGAAAATTAAATTTGTATTCAAATTAAAATTTAACGTAACAAATCGTTCCTCTAACCACGTAAATTCTGCAGATCCTAATCAAATTCCATTTACGACAGTCGTGTAAACGGCGAGAAGCGATTCTCCATTTTCACAACGCGATAAGCGAACATCATTAGCCAATAACGAGTCTTATTAAAGACCTGATCGATCGAGAGTCCAGTTAGTTAACACGAACCGCTGATCTAATAACGTTTGCGGAGATGTTAATCAAGTATTCGGTTCTGATCACGCAGTCCTCCTTCGACTACACGGAGTTGTGTCCCGGTGGAACGGCGACAGGAGCAGCGGTGGTCCTCGAAAGTGGCGCAGTGATACACCATCAGCCGCTGCAACTGCAACTGCAACAGAGCCATGCGCAAGCACAGGTGCAACGCGGAGCTTTGGTGTCCTCGGCTACGGCGAACCCGAACCCCAACCCGAATCCACCGAGGTCACGACCTTGGCACGATTTCGGAAGGCAGAACGACGCGGACAAAATCCAGATACCAAAAATGTAAGTACTTGCGCAAACCTATCTATATTTTTGCCCGAACAGTTATTATTTTAGGAATTTGCTTAGGCTCGTTAGTTTTAATTGCTTCTTAACCAGAACATTGGTCTTTGCAAATTTCTTAGAAATTAGGTATTATACCGGGATGAGTGCAAGGTAATGTAACACTTTAACTGTAGGAAACCTAGACTCTTTAATAGCTACCTTCATGAACGTATCGTATCATATTATTCAAATCCATTTATTGCTTTATGAATTCAATTTTTATGATTATTAGACAATTTTTTGAAAGACTTTCGATCATGCATTATCACGTGTACATAAACAAAGAACACTGCCGACTTCGTTTGTTAGAAACAGAAAAAAGAGTGAAACTAGAACAAAATTCTTATCTAGAATCTGCAACAGAATGACTCTGCATAAATATCGCTAATCTATCGATATATTTAGAACTGTAATAATCAAAGAACTGCTTGATAACTTGAAGAAACAGCGCGGTATCATTTGAATGTGCTCCAAGCCGTGACTTCAACACTGGGTAGAGCAGACTTGGAGACTTCAACGCCTGATAAAACAACAAAGTTTCCAGTTATCCCTACCGGGCGTTAAAGTCTACGGTCCATTTGCTCAGAGAAGCATCGTTACGCGACGGAACAAACACGAGATCGACCAGCAAGTTCGAGCGTAGACCGTTTTAGGAAGCAACTAGCCTACACAGGAGTTATAATAAGTCGCTACTAGGTAGGCGTAGCTACGAACAGGAGCAGAAGTGTTGTAGGCCGTTCACCTAGGTCTGGCTCTCGGTTATCGGCTGGCTTGTACAGAGAGCTGTCCCGCTCGTACTCCGTCGGCGAGCATTTCGAGAAAAAAACCGCGGCAAATACGAAACCACGCGTGTCGTCGCGTAGATAAAGATAATAGGTCGAGTAGAGCCGGTGGAAAGTTCGCCGGTTCTGCGCGCCGATACCACTGGGGAAAAGCTCTGCATCCTACGGATAAGGATAATCGTCTTTTATTTTGCGTCTCCGCGCTCTATATTTAGAGCCGTCTCGTGGTAGTCGTGTTGTATCAGAGACTAGAACCGCGGGAAATCGGCCTTGCTTCGTCGAGAACGTTTGACGTGTTATTGTGCGTCGACGCGCTCCATTCCCTCTGCCCTCCTTCGATATCCCAACGGCGGACGCGTGCGACCAATTTCTGACGCACGGCTATTTTATTTTTCCCATGATTTTCTAGCTGCATTGTCTAAAATAATAATAAAAATAATTTATTTCCATACATATACGAGATGACATTCTTTGCAACAGGAGCGACATGAAAGCAATCGCACAAGTATGATGGTAAAATAGATGGAAAAATATAGAAAAAACAAAAAAATAATGACGAGCAAATAAGAATTAAGAAAGACATTAAAATAAATACATACAATTGTATTTTGTTCGGTACTTTTTTTTTTAAACTGTTTTGATTTAACACGGCCTAAGAAAATTAATTAAATTTCCTTTCTACATGATTTTATTCGATACAGCTCGCTTGGCAAAGTTACTTGATTTAAATTTTGAGGACGATTATTTCCATTAACCGTAATTTTCTACAGGACAATATATTTATATGTATATGTATATAATGCTCTTGTCGACAAACATCACAGTAAATATTTAATCAAAATAAATATCTGGATAAATCTGGAATATATGTACTGTGTGAAAACAGAATTGGGTATACAATAAAATAAAATACAAAAGGAAAATAATATCAATAGTGTAAATCAGGATGAACGTAAGAAAATATGGAAGAAAATAGAGAAATTGAAAGAAAAGAAAGATGATGAGACGGGGGTAAAGTAGGAATGTAAAGGAACTAGATAAAAGATGAACAGTGGAACCTCAATTATCCGAGCTACACACAATGAAATAAATGTTCAGATAATAGAACAATTACTCAGTTAATGTGCCAGATCTTTATTAATTTGCATTATAAATGGTTTTATATATGATTCACTTTTGACTGAACTGATTAGGTGAAAAGTATCTAAATAAGAGATGGTTCTGATATTGGAGAGCCGGATAATCGAAGTTTCACTGTAAAATGTGTATAACCAAAATATTGGTTGGTTATACACATAAAATATAATCTAATAGTTAATATATACAAACTGTTCGGAGAGTAGATGCAAGGCTGAGACCACTCTAATTAGAAGTTTTTCTCCGGTTAGATAAGAGAGAATGATCTGGTTCATGCGGAAAAGCGAAGATCGTGGTCTTTTATCGCGATTTCCTCTTAATGTATGAAGATAACAGTGTTTTCCAGTCCTGTGGTCCGCCCGCTGATAACAGGAATCATGCGGCTCGGTTTTTTCTTGGCGTCAGTACTGCCAATAAATTAGTTCGCTGTGACACAGCTATTGATCGAACTCCAATTATACTCGGCCGCGGTAAAATTGTAATCGTTTTTCTCACGTACGCGCCGGTGTGTCCGCAGATTCTCCGCCTATGGGTTCAAATATCACCTGGAGTCGCCAATTAGCACGTCGCAACGTCGCGAGGACGACAGAATCACGTACATTAACAAGGGACAATTCTATGGGATCACGCTGGACTACGTCCCCGACCCAGACAAGCCGACCCTCAAGGCTGGACAGACTGTTAAGGTAAGCGGAAACGCCGATTATCAATTCGGCTATCGAACAAACAACTGCCGCGCCCCGGTCGACGCGCGACGAAGCGTCATCGATTGTCGATTATGCATATATGATAAACACCGCATTATCTGCAAGTCAATAGTTTGAAACAGTCCGCCGAAGCTTTCCGAGATTTTTCTTTCGGCTAGAGTCGTGGCGAGCACAGGCCAAATCGATTTCATTCAGACCACAGTTTCTGTCAATCGGTCCGCTGAGAATTTGCATAAGCATCTGCAATCTAACGATACGAGATCAAACGGATCGACGAGAAAAAAAAACGGCAATATCGCGACAGCCTGTAATTATCAACTGCAAATGACTCGATAAACGGAATTAATCGCCGGTAAACGGTGATTGAATCCTTGACGAAGAAACCGCGAACGTCACCGGTCCCGATCTCGCTGTTGGAAAACCACGGGACTTATCGGAACCGTTTATTTGCTTCTGCCAGAATATTTCATCGATCGCGAAAGGATCATTACGAATATTTATTATCCGTCGCAAGCGAGCGTGCTAACCGTATCGGCATTCTATTAAGAAAATTGAGAATTACTCGGCCGACGAAGCGACTGCCGCAAAAAGGGTATAATCGGTTTATCGAGGATTAATGTGACGAAACGATAGAGGGGCGAATCGAGACACGGTCGAACGCGAATAACCACGAGCAGAGATAGAACACGGGGGACGAGTGGGGCCCTCGGATAGCCGGCTGTCCCCCTACCTCGCCCATCTGTGAACCGTTCAAATCACCACACCGCTGAACACTCGATTAGCAATTAACGAGGAAGTCGTAACTCCTCCTAGCTGAAGGAAGACAGGGGGCGTAGAGGGAGGAAAGGAACGGAGAAAAAAAAGAATCGGCAGCTTTATCAGGATGGAAATTGCTAACGGTGCGCCGCGCTGCCAATTAGAGCCGCGAGAACAAACGACCTCGTCCGACTTCTTCTTTCGGGCTGCGCGAATTCTATCGCTCGTAGGAGTCGGCAAACGAGCGTAAACGCTCGCGCGGCGGGACGCGGCCCGGCCTAATGCGATTTAAGAGGAGTACACTCGCAATTTCCCGCGAGGATATTACCCCGAACACGCTCGCGCGCGTCCGCCGGTTATTGTTTATCGCCGTTCGCCGGTTTTTCGAACGATGAATCCGCGCCGACGACCGACGATTCCTCTTCGATAGGGGCGGTGCTGAATTCCCTCACCCTTATTAGCGGACCCTGAATATTGTGCGCTCGCATCGTACACGATTGTTCGAAGCCTGAAATAAACGCCTGTAGAAGCGTGCGCCCGACCCATGCTGAATTTAGAATCCGAACGGGCTTAACGTCGCTCCTATAATGCGAGCCGTAAAAGCAAAAATGTTCGCGCGTGTATCGGCTGTTTATTTGTTTCAACGATCCCGCGGCCAGGGTAAACGATCTCGGCGCCCGTAATCGATTCAGTAGAAACCAGATTCGATGAAAAATTCATTATGTCTCTTGAACCAGTCGTGGAAGCTCGACAGGTCTTTTTAGGTCGACGCTTGATAATACCGACTTTGCAAGTTTTTCTTCCGGTAAAAATTAAAGGACGCGATGTTGCCGATATTGCTTCATTAATTTTTAGTGGACAACAATCTGGTAAAAATTAGTTTCTTTCCCGGTGCAATTTGTTAATACCCAGGTTGACTTCGTAACAGGGAATTAGTCGCGTACTCGTGATGAGAACCATGTTAACACTAGTTCTTGTATCTTCGACCTATAATTCTCCAGCATGGCTCATACTCCGCGCGTTTGCTATTTCTTTTCTTAATCTAGTTTCATTTCATTTATTTACGTATACGTTTAAGCACACATTCAACAAAATTAGCGGATCCGGTGTACAATTTATAGATTTGTTATGGACTTAATAACATTTGCAGCAAATGTGTCAATTTTAGCGCTATTGTTGTCTTGTAAGATGGGTCAGTTGAACTAAATCTCGTAGAGCATCGTAAAGTTCTGAAGAGGAGAGACTACTAACTACGGGGTCGCGTAAACTACACCTTATTGACAATAATGTTTTTCTAAGATCTCACTAAAAGAGTTTCTAGAAAACTTCGTAACGTAACATTTTTTTTCTTATCTCTTTTCCGACTCGTGAAAGATGGAACGAGTCACCTGCTTATTAGTAATATGAGAAATACATAGCTTTCTAAAATTAACGATTGGATTTTCCAAAGAGACTCGTAACTGCATTTTTAATCTGGCTTTCAAGTCTGTTCAACTCGGTTGTTTAACGACTCGGCCGCGTTCTTCTGCCCTCCGATTAACTCCTGCTACGCCAATGGAGACAGCATTAGCCGAGTGCGTGCAATTCTTGGTCCATTCACCCGAATCACGAAAAATCGTCTCGGAACACGCGCCGGTCTGCGCAGCGAAGCGTGCTTCTGTCGCGACCGATGTCACGCACACGCGAGGCACGCGTTATCGCACCGGCTCCCGGACTTTTCACCGCCTACCGTTGTCCGAACTACATACACAAAGCGTAGACACGAGCTGACCAACCAACGTACGCGGTCGCCTGATTCTGAATTATTTGTCGACAATCTGTACCGCGGCTGGCCTGTGAATGTTAACCCGCGAAAATGGCCCCGGACACACGTGTAGCTGGTTCGCCGCGAAGGTTACCCTTTTATCTGATCCTCCGACTTCGACGGGACAATAAGAAAAACGGCACGCGATAGAGGTCTCTATCGGGGCGGACAAATTAAAAATCGGGACAATTTGCTTGTTAATTTATTCGACCGTTGTGCAAATTACGTCCGCCATTTCGATCGCCCGAACAGAAGCCTTGTCGATTCGAATGCTTGCCTTGCAGGAAAATCGATGGTACTGCTATCAGTGCACAATACTCAAACAATTGTTTTATAGCTTTACAAAGAAATAGTTTCGAAGCAGACAGAGTACAAGCAACCATAACGATCATTTTTCCATAAAAGGACCACACCGAATGCTTTCAGAGCTGAAATCATAGCTCGAAACCTGTCAGATCAGGATTCCAGTGTAACGATTGCTCGCCTGTTCGAAACATCGAGATCGAGTGACATTCTTCGGCGGAATTACCATCCAGAAAGTCTGGAGCACTTTTTGTGATCCAGCAGCCCCCTAGGACACTGCGATCTGCTTAATCTTTTCTCGCCGCGCGGTGTGACGCGTCGAAACCTTATATCCCGTAATTACAGACCGGGAAGCTGTTCTGCGACCGGCAGCCATCTTGATCGAAAGAATCGTTGGTCCGTGGGTCCGAGAAAGACGGAGAGGCGACTAGATAGCTAGACAGAGGGCAGGGAGATAGGGAATCGTCTGTCCCTCCCGATTAATCAGCATAATTGCCACCGGGACAGCGTTTTTACCAATGAATCACGCTCGCGAGAGCGAACACGTCGCCGTACGAGGGAAAAATCGTCGTAAAGACGACTATCGTAGGATACACGGCTGTTTATGGGGAATTAGCGGTGTCGAATGGCGCGATTTATGCTACCGGATTATACGGTACCGCGTGATTTATACAAGCTGTTCCGATCGAGCGTGTCTACGTGTCGTTGCCAATGCAAAGCTCACGCGAATTTCGCGTGTTGCGTGCGCGTCAGCGGGTTCCGCGACCATGGTTCCGTTACCATTGTGTGTCCACAGAACCCCGTGGACCCCAGGTCGACAACCACAAGAGGTGGGGGATAAAGGCGGCGGGGAGCTCGGACAACGCGTGATTACCCGTAAAATTCGAAAAATCCCGCGAGCATTGATCCACAACCGGTCATTGATGCCTGTCGATACCGGAATCTCTGTAATTTCCGTTGCATAATTGCACGCTGCCGCGCGATTTATGATGCACGCGTACACCCGACGCACAGCCTCTGTCGCGACCGTCTAAACTTTCGACTGATCCGGGATCCACCACCTCGCCTCGCTCGATCTTCCATGAATCTTGTTAATCTCTGACATTCTGCAGCGATTCCTACGTTTTTTCCACCCCGCTTCCTATTCGACAGCGTCTCATCTACAATTCACGAGAAACGCATTCGAATCGTTCCTTCGGATTTTCCACGAACGACTTTACGGTCTTTCAAGATCAGGAATTCTGCAATTGTATGGTTGCTGGTTTATAGATATCATTCATGCCTCTCATTTGCATTTCTTCGGACCACACCGATCCGGCGAACAAAGATTCACATTTTGTTTGTATTTTGTGGAGTTATTTGTTTAATATTATATTCCATACTATATGCTATATTAATATTATATAATCATTTTTCATTATATAGAAAAGTAAGTACGTTCATTTTCAAGACGATATATTTGACAACGTAAACCTTTATTCGGGTCATAAGCATATACCTAAGGAAAACAACAGGGTTAAGATTGTTGTACTCCGTTAAAAAATTATTGCTACTACTCCTCCTTTAGACACTCGAAAGCTCGTGGCATTTGAAATATAATCTGCTTCGCTGTTTTTAACAGAATTTAGGTGACTTTCGTGGATCGCTCTAAACTACACGACCTTCGCGAGGTTAGCAATTTTCCTGCCGATTATCAGTGCCGGGAGTAATTAGTCTGATGATACTATCCGTCTGTCTATGGTGCGTACGCTCGCGAGAATTTATCGGCAACCGCGGCGGCGCGATGCACGGGAATCGCCTGTAATAAGGTGGATATCGTAGAAGCGAGGCCCTAAGTGACCGTTTCTCACGAAATTACATAAAACTACGGCGGGCCTCGGCCACGTCCAGAGCAGCCGCCATTTATCCGACCGAGCGGCATTAACCGTGATAAAGTACTTACACCGTTTTCTCTGTGTTTTGTCACGCAGAGCGTGGTAATGCTGATGTTCCGAGAAGAGAAGAGCCCCGAAGACGAAATTAAGGCGTGGCAGTTCTGGCACGGAAGGCAACATTCTGTCAAGCAGCGTATTCTCGACGCCGGTAAGTAAAGCGTCGCCGGACACCATTAAGTCCGCCTCTAAATAACGTCTGCCCACCCATTCGCGCACTCGAGTTACATTCTAATCGGTTCACCGGATCGAAACCGAACTCCCTCGCGTCCCTACCACCTTTTTTCGAATATCTCAATCTCACAATCCCGTGTCTTCTTTGCGCAAGCCGCTTGGATTACGGCGCACGTTCGGTAAGATTACTGATGGTTATTGCTTTACATCGTTTTTATTTCCTAGTGTCATATTTTCTGTGAACAACTTATGGCCCGTCCAATGAGACGAGTCGGTAAACGCGAACGAAACTATTAAACATCGAGCTCTTAAAGTTTTCCAAATGAACGAATTAGAATCACAATGGCGTAAGTCGCATTTTCTTCGATACAAGAAGTGAGGAGCATTATCGTTTACTAACGTGTGTATTCTTTAGTGGTCGAATTTATCATTAAGATAAAAGTACTTCTTAATTTATTTTACTTGTCTTTTTAACATTTTCAAAATTATCGAGAATGTAACCTATGCCACTGTAATTCTAACCCGTTCAAATGTGCATGCTCGTTTCGTTGGACAGATTATATGTCGAAATAAAATTGAAACGAATTATGAAAATAGTACTTCGAGGATTCGTTAGGCTTGATTAAGTTTGAACGCAAAGGAATGAAAGAGAAACGGGTGGATGACTTTTATTAGTTGTTCGCGAGGCAATTTGCGTTTAACAATAATCTGTACCATTGCAGACACGAAGAACAGCGTGGGACTGGTGGGCTGCATAGAGGAAGTCGCACACAATGCGATTGCCGTTTATTGGAACCCACTCGAATCCTCGGCGAAGGTATGAGAGTCCTTCGTCCGTTCATTACTGAGATTCCATTTGCATAGAACGATCTGTCGGAGGCCTTAATGGCAGACTGCTTATTCATGCGATTGTTATTAACCGGAGAAGATAAATTCGTGAGCTCATCCCGATGTCTCCGTCTCGTTACAGATTAACGTGGCGGTGCAATGTCTCAGCACCGATTTCTCCAGTCAGAAGGGAGTGAAGGGCCTGCCCTTGCACATTCAGGTAGACACGTACGAAGAACCGCCGCCGCACGCTCATTCGTACACGCCACCGTCGCACCGCGGCTACTGTCAGATCAAAGTCTTCTGCGATAAGGTAATTAACATTTGTTTGTAATTTACAACTCGGAGTCAAACACCATGGATTTTGTTTCAAGTTAAAATTCTGCTCCATTCGAGTTCCTTTTACAGTACTGTTAAGTTTTAATTTACAATGTGGCAACAAGTCATTGTACTATACCACTGGATGCTCTTAGTATTCATCGAAAGGAGCGAACGACTTTCGTGATTGTTTGACAGTGTTATCTAAAATTTCGAGCGCAGCTAATTCTCGTGGCAAGCGTTATATTGCTTGTCTTTTTTATAGAAGGTCTTAAGGACACGTTTGTTGATACTTTGTTGTGTGTTCGCGGACATAGTTCAGGGTGGAAATTGATGGCAGGAAATATAATTCATGGATGTTTAACAGGGAGCCGAAAGAAAGACCCGTGACGAAGAGAGGAGGGCAGCAAAAAGGAAGATGACGGCGACCGGCAGGAAAAAGCTTGACGAGTTGTATCATTCCGTCACGGAGCGCAGTGAATTCTACTCGATGGTGGATCTCCACAAACCACCTGTCCTGTTTTCGCCGCCTGCTGAGCACACCATCGACAAGGTACAAATCGAGACTTCTGGTTGGATGGAGACAAAATGCAGGACATTGTTAGATTGGTGGGAAACTAGTGGGTTGCGAACAGCTTAATCCGTATGGTTCTAACTTCGCTGAAAAGTAGTACTTGAAGATCAAACACACGATACACGTAAATATTACTCCCACCGACGTAATGCATACTCTTTGTACACGCGGATAGCTCAAAAAGTTTATTTTACGCTTCTCAAATTGTTGAAACCTTGACACATTTACAAACGCTCGCAGTTACTTTTGCAAACAGACGACACCTCGAGTAAACCGTGAGCATGTTAATTCCCTGAGAAGCGGGTTCTTGAACCGGCAAAAGGCTCGTGTCTGCTTTCCGACGTCACGACGAAAATGAAAAGTCGACTGTAGTTTTCATCACAATCCTCTGCTCTCAACACCGCCAGAACTCTCCACTAATCGCAACTCCTATATCGGCATAACAACCATAGCTCACCCGGGGAACGAGTTACCCAGTAAAATTATATCAATACAATACTCCAACAACAATTCTCTGATCTTCAAGAGCGAGCAAAGCCTCCTTCAGCTTGACTTTCTACGAAGCAGTCTTTTGAAATAAGCTACGATACACTGACCATCGTGACAGATGTCATTTCCCATGAATCCAGAATAGTAGCGAATGGGTTGCATCAGATTGGACATTATTTGTGACTGTCGGTGTAATCGGTGTTCCTTTACTCGAAAACGAAAGCATGATGTCTCGAATCTGTAGCCTTCATCTTGCATCTCAATTGTCCTTTAACAAGAAGTGGCAAAGATAGAGGACATATATTCTGTTTCTTGTTCCACGACAGTTCTCGACGATGGAGTTGTCGGGCTTCTACGGAGGTGGCGGCGGGGGCGGTGGCGATACAGACACCTCGTCTCTGAGTAATGGCGAGGGCGGAGGATTGAAGACCGGGGGCAGCAGCCCTTACCCTGCCTGCGGCAGACCGAGCCTGCCGGCCCTCAAGTTCCACAACCACTTCCCGCCCGACAATCTGACTAGCCTGCACGACAAGAAGGACTCGTTGCTGATGCAGGTCCAGGAGCTGCAAGGCTCGGTGCTGCAAGGCGTGCAACAGGCTGGTCTCACGGGCACCGTGGTCTCCGGCGTCGGGAACCGGCTGCATCTGCAACAACAACCGCCCCATCTTCGACCGGCAGACGCCGAGGAAAGAGTGATGCTCTACGTTCGCCAGGAGTCCGAGGATGTGTACACGCCGCTGCACGTCACGCCGCCGACAGTGCAGGGACTTTTGAACGCTGTAAGAGACACTACGGATTCTTTTCTTTCGCGACCAAACGAGTACGCTTGCGGACACGTAGACTCTTAGGTGTTAGCAGGTGCAGCTGGTTGCAGTCGAATCGGAGGAAGAATTGTTGACTTGCTTTCTTTAAGTGTGAACTAAATCTGTTTAAAAGATAAGGAATCTTTTTGGCAGAATAAAACGGAGTACGGTAGAATCGTAGGGATAAATCTTTTTGTCTTGAACGAGGCCTTCAATTTGAAATAAGGTTCTTCGTGTGGAATAAAACCGAATCGTTTTGCTAATTTCTATGTTTATATTGCGTAACAATCAAGAATAGACAATTATTCTTTCTTTTGGCGAAAAAGTCCTTGTGTAAATGAAATAAAGATATTGTTGAGGCTTGATAAAGTACACGTTTTCTAATAGTTTTACTTAAATGCATAAAAATACGCAGTCTAATAAGAAAACTTTGTGTGACTTCAAAGTTATACAATAACCTTTCATAAAGTCAATTGACTCGAATCCTTCACCGCATTGACGACAATTGATAAATTATTTGCCTTTACATCGAAGTTCGTTAAAGAATGATCTTTAGGGAAGCAAGTTTTTTTCTCCCATTCGACCGGACCAGATATGTCCGCATTTCATCAATAGCACCAAATAGACCGAATGAAACGTGCAAGTCGTCGCAATCGAGGGTAACAAACAAATCTATAGAAATTTCACAAGCCTTTATTGATCCACCTAGAACGAACAAAGTATTGGTTTGTCCTGAAAGCTCGTTCCGTTTCGTCATTCTGTTGAAAAGTAATAAAAATGAAACGAATAATCATTTCTAAGTTGCCTGTATATTATCGTTCACGTATCATCTATAAGACTGTATAATATGTAAATCTTGTGATGGTTTCCACGATTTCGATAAAATTGATGTCTGCTAAAACATCTATAAAATTCAAATCGACAAGATCGAAACGAATGTATCGGCACATAAGAACGAACAATGTCATACGAAAAAGAAAAGAGTTTTCAGATAACGCAATGGCTTTTTCAAATACAGTTTACTCGGGTCCCGTTTCTCTATGAGTCTACTGTCTTGCAACCCTCGATCGCGGGTCAACACTTGCGTGAAGCTCCGTTTCCGAGCGTCGATACGGTGAAATCGTTAAACGATGAAAAAGTCGATCGCGATATTTCGTGTTGCGTAAGCGGAGCCGCGGTTAAGCTCGGTTGAGTTTGAAAACGTGTGTATTCGGTCGTCTATTTATACCGAAAGGCGCGTTTCGAAACCCGCGCACGGCAACAAGTCCCCGCTAGAAAGCGAGACACACGCGGCGGCCCCGCGTCGACGCGCAGCACGACGTTAACTCGCAATTATCTCGACGCGGACAATTAATCACGTTGGTTCCGCCGGTCGGCGTGTACTGCATAAGCCTGGATTCGACGGGAACGTACACCGCGGCCAATATGACTAATGAGTGATGCGCGAGAGTAACACGGGCTCTACAGGCGACACGGCCATTCTCAAGTATTTGCCATGCATGCGAGGGACACAGCCACCAACTACCCATTAATCAAATATACTTGTTTGCACCGTTCCATAAACGCTGGTTTATTAATATTAACGCGCATGCATATCTCACCGCCAAAAATCCTCTCGCAATTAATACGAGATCCAGCGCGCGGCGGCTCCGGCCTCGCGCGCGATCGATTAACATCCACCCGCCCGACAAACACCCTCGACACATGGGATCACCTATGTGCGAGGCGACGTTTGCTGGGTTTCGACGATAGAGGTGCGTCGCAAACGCAACAAGCGTCGCAACGTTGTAATTTCTCACGGATCCAGTGCCAGAAGAAAAAAGTGGAAAGGAATGGATAGAAACGATTCTCATTCACCGTGTCTTCCTCTCTGTCTTTCTGTCTCTGTCAGTCTCCCGTGCAACTTCATTTCCCTTCATGTTTGATCTCCGAAGTGTTTTCCGGATTCTCTCGAGTGTTTCTCCCTGCCCCCCTTTTTTTCGACTTTCCATTTTATATTGTCGAGCCTCTCTTCCATCCCACCCCAACGTCTCTCTGTGACACGCGTAACCGGCACCGTCCCGGGCACTGAGCAGACCTCTCCCCAAAACTGATGGTCCGCAACCACTGTCAAAATTCTAATGTTCTACTTTTTTCTATTTTACAGATTGAGTCAAAGTACAAAATTGCATCCTCGAGTATTAATAACCTCTATCGCAAAAACACAAAGGGGTAAGTTTAGTAGAGTGTCATCTTTACTTGCATGCACCGCCCACGTAGTGCATGCCATAACGGTGACATTGCCTGACTTCTCTCTGGCTAGTTTGGTAGTCTGTCCCTCTCTCGCTCTGCGAACCACAAACACACGCCTCTCTCTCTCTCTCTCTTTTTCTCTCTCTCTCTCTCTCTCTCTCTCTCTCTCTCTCTCTCTCTCTGTCTCTTCGACCTCTAATCGCACATGTTTCAATTTTCCGTCTTGGTGTCGCCGATCTCTACGATCATCGCTGCCCTTAACCGATTTCCTCGACAGTCCGCCATTTCACCAGCATGGGCACACATTCGGTTCTACTGTCTTGTTTACTAATCCACTAATCTCCACTGCTCTGTTTCTTCTTCTTCTTCTTCTACTTCCTCTTCCTCGGTCACGAGCGGAATGTCTCCCATAGGACATTAACTTTGCTACCCCACTAATCGTATACGCGATTCGGTATTAACAAAAACTGATGGAATGAGACATTCTACTCGCGTATATATTCGATTGCATGCCTCGTTCCTGTCGCACGACCCGCTTGCACTCTTCCCTGCACGTGTACTGCATCGTATCTTCCTCTCGGACGCATCACGCATCCAGTTCACCTAAGATTGTACGCGTGTTTCGTTGTTTGTTTTGCTCTTTGTGTTTTCACTTTCTGTATTTGACCGGATAGAGATCTAGATCGATTCGGTAGCGTTACTGTACCGTACGATAGAGTCGACAGATTTGTGCCGCCATGTTGTCGCGGACCGGCGCCCCGAGTCATTCTGATACTAAGGATGTTCTAATTTTGGTGACTTTGACTGAAGTTTATGAGCTATTAGGCTGTAACCTGTGACAGCGTGTTCGGAACTTGAAATTGATGTTCTTCGTTCGTCGTATAAGGAAAGGTCTTTCAGAAGAATCTCAACTTTTTCTCGAATGAGTGTCTATCTACAACTGATCATAAATATTTCGTTACATATTTCGTTTATGCGATCGCTTTTAAATAGAGATCCATTTCATTTCATATGATTTTTATGCAAATAGTAAACCACACTGTTTAGTTTCGTTTCAAGTATATCTAATCGAATCGAAGAAGGTTGACGTTGAACTGCTTCAGGTTACAACCCAATAAGCAAACGATTTTATCTGCCAGTTATAAATTATTCGGAAGCTCCAGAATTCACTACATGCGTTCCTTAACCTTTTCAAGCTGCACACAAACTGGTCTCTCCTTACTTACTTGTGTACACGCTCTTATCTAGTAGTGTACAACCGGGTAACATGATCAATGACAGTGGACACGGATACGTTACGAAAAGATTTCTCGAAAACCGCCACTCTCATCAATCATAGAGCCTGTTCACACTTTGAGCCGGTAATGTACATACAAGACCACGATTACCACTATCAAATGATACAAATAACAGGACTCCTTCTTCCTTCACACTCTAACCGAAGAGCCTCTCACCGCGCATTCAAGTCTGTCGACCTATCGAAGATCACAACAAACTCTGCTTAAAATCTGTCCAAGATCCCAGTCCCACGACACGAAAACCACACACGACAGACTAATGTTATTCTCGAGCTCTCTGTTACGCCGACTTCGCACCAGCGATTCCTTCGAACAGGCTCAACAACGAGCTACCTAATCGGAAAAGGCAATCGTGAAACGAGGAACACAGGGGAACGTCGGCTAACAAGACAGATTAGAAATCGCTGGTGCGAACCGGCTCTTAACGTCAAACTCAGCCCCAGAAAAGCTTGGAGCAGGGTAGCAACCGCCTGAAATCAGGACCTGCAGCACAATCTAACCACCCTATCCCGCGTGTTTCAGAATTACAGCGAAAATTGACGACGACATGATCCGATATTACGTGGACGAGGACCTGTTCCTGCTGGAGGTCAGCCATTCTCGAGTGAACTCGGATCCGAGCAACGAGCGCAACCCGAATCCTGGGTCGCCGGGTGACCCTGGCGACCCTGGCGACCCGCCGTCAGCACCGGGCTACGACGTCACCCTGATCGAGCTACCTTCGTCACCGACTCACATAGCCCACTCACCTCTAACAAATTCGGCGCACGGGCACGCGCACGTTCACGATACCGGCAACACGTGAAAGAAACGCAGGGGAGAGCATGTGTGTGCCAGCTTGTAACGCTAGCTCGCGCTTGTAACTCGGTGTAAATAAGTCTGAGGGACAGAGAGCAGCAACAGTCGGCGAGTCGAAGGATCGCCGACACGGTGCAATGTGAACAGAGAGCTTTTCAGGGACCTGGGTTGAGAGCAAGCCGAAGAAATGGTCGCCATCAGTGCTCGGTTCCAAAGGAATCGGTGTGAACGGACCAAGAGCAACACGAACTGTAGGACCATGAGAAATCTGTACTGATGAAGAAGAAGGGGAAGAAGATGACGACGATTCAGAAGAAGAAGCAGAAGAAGAAGCAGAAGAAGAAGTAAAATAAAAGAAGGCGGACTGGGCTGCTCTTCCGGGGCCTACCGAAGGGACTGATGTTACGGTTTAAGGAGTCAGATGATTGTTAGTTGATAGTGGTCGCCCGGGGCTGTAATCGGCTCGTCTCAGAGTCCGCGAACATGTGAGCCAGCTAATAGATTGTTTGTTATTATTGTTCCCGAGAATATTGAACTCGAAATTTGTAAATTTTATCACGGCTCGCACGTTCGCGCGACTATTACGACGACCTATACGTCACCCAAGGTGGCGGAGCCTGCGTTCTCCAGCCGAGGCGACTCGTTATGTTCTATATTGTTTGTTTTCACTTGTGAACAATTTATATCGATGGTTGTTAGCTTAGGAAGAGGAAGAATGAAAGAGAAAGAGAGATAAAGAGAGAGAGAGAGGGAGAGAGAGAGAGAGAGAGAGAGAAACGGCGTCGTCGTTGATACGCGATGGCTATATTGTAAATCAATCAAAATTGATTTAAGGATCCCCCACCCCTGCCCCTACCCTGTACCCCGTTACGCGTTAAGCATACGTATGACGTATAAAATTGTATATGAAGAGATCACCGCTCTATTATTATTGTATCGTCGCTATAGAGTTTAAATTTCTGTTTACGCGTTCAGCATGAGAGTAAAAGCGTTCTTAGTTTGTGCCGTGACTTGCGCGCGCGCGCAGAACTGTTTTGTAGTAAGCGTTCTCTCGAATTCTCTGCCGCCATTACGAGATAGACCGGTGCCATCGAGCATTATTCGTAGTGTTAACGCTCGCACACGTACACACACGCACGCACGCACGCAGGCGCATACACAGACACATACATATAGGTATACCAAGTAAAGCAAGTCCGCATATAGTGTCATATATTTTTTCGTCCTCAGGATTTCAGGAGCGATCGCTCCGAACCGTTCCGGGCTCGTCCGCGGAATCTCCATTTTGAATTGTCCGCCTAATTTATGCCACTGGCCGAGGACATCGCGCACTTGCCACTAGTAGAGTAACTTCGCTATCATTCCACATTCTGTGGCATCCCAGCATCCTTTGATATTATACAAAGACACCAAGTATTACTCTCAGATACGTAATTACCATGAACGGATAACAAAATAACGTCGATCGTTCCGACGACCAGGCGCGAACGCGAAAATCATCGACAGAAGTCGATTGTCAACGATTAGGTCTTTAGGTTTAGGTAGCTACGCCATATTGGTACCCGTAGTCGACCTTGAACGACGAACCCTTCGCGGGTCAGTGCTTCCGCTAATGTAAAATTTAATTTGTCCCATCTTGTTAAGTCACTTCGAGAGATGAAGCTTTAGCGAGCGTCTTCGTTTAAATTATAAATTTCGAATATATATATAAATATATATAAATATATAGATATATATGTACATATATATTCATATGTACATATATATATTTATTTATTTATATTTATATGTTTACCTTGTACATATATGTGGATAAAATTCGCGACTTGAACCCTCTGGGGACGAAGCAGGAACATTTGGAATTTCATGTGTAAAAATGGTACTTGAAAATATTAAAGCTTGGTCAATTTTTCCTGTGAATTCGAATGAAAATTGTTTTATTCTTCTCGTCGAAGGCGCATCCGTCGTTCATAGTGCTCCAGAGGGTTCAAGCTCTGGAAACGAGCTACGAGTGTCCCGGGTTTATCTTGATTATGGCAGAAACCGAATCTCGATGTCGCGGAAGATCGTCGATGACCGCCGAAGCAGCGGCGAGGTAGAAAAATGAGACCCTACGATTATATTGTTTTGTTTCTCGCGTAAAACGAAGGAGAATTTAACGTGCCACTAGTGAAAGCGAGCGACTTGCCACTCTCGTCGCGTAATTTTTTAATAGGCTGCGCTCGCATATCCCCGCATACATACGTACATACATACACATGCGCATGGAGACACAGACCATCCACCGTCATCGATAAAAGAAATTACGGTAGTTACACGCGTTTAGGATCGAACTAGAGAACATCACGATCACGACACTCGTTTTTATCTTTCACAACACATGATTATATAGAAATAGAAATATATGGATCTATATGTTATGTATACATAAAACACGAACGCACGTCGCGCCGCGAATACACCGATATCAAAGCAAGGATCAAAATACGCTTGTAAAATGCATATTATGAGTACTATATTTTGTTACATCTATTGCAAGACAGCATATAGTTTGATATTATTAATATTATTGATTCTATTGATTAGATCTACGTAATTACGTATATATAATAGTTATTATTATTAATATTATTATTATTATTATTTTTATACAAGGGATGCGTGTCTTCGTGGTGCGAGAATGCGAGAGTAAGAAAGGATGAAGCGAGGAAGAGAGTATGACAGAATGAATGGAAAACAGAAGCATGTCTGAGTGCGAGAGAGAGAGAGAGAGAGAGAGAATCGAAAGTGCAGAGAGAATGATTACAGTTTACGAAGATTGTTAGCGTTGCTCCATGACATTTTTTCCGTAAATAATAGCAACCCCCACACCCCTACCCTGCCCCGAAACGCCCAAATATTCGTCAGCCGCCATAGCAACGCGCAGAGAGCTCGCGTTCGGCTCGCGAACGATTTTTATTGCTATCGTATTGAGCCCTTATTATCCTTACGTTTATTAATATTATTAATTAATGATACATTATGGCTGAGAGCCGCGTTAGGATCAAGAGAAGATCGGAACCGCGCGATGACACCGGTGATCAATGGAACTCGACGGGAACAGGTCAGACGAGAGAGAAATGAAGACGCTGTTCTCGTGTTCTTTCTCTTTCGTTCGTCAGCTTGTTCGATCTCGCGTTATATAGTTCGAGAAACGTCACCGAAAGTTCGCTTGTCGCGATACAGAGAGGATCTTCTCGTGATCGTACCGCGACTGTCGCCGATATCGTACTTAAACGTGAACGACGATGCGGAACGTAGCCCACAGGCTTCCTCGCCTTTACATTTCGTTGGGAATGTCGGCCGTATGTTAGCGGAGGTACACTGTGCAAAACAGGTCCAGAACGCAGTGTACGCTGTTTTGTTAGAGAAGCCATCAAGCCCGAATAGATGTTGCGGAAGAAACAGATAAGTGATGTGAGAATACCGAATATATGTACCGTTTTCGCGTTGTCTTGCCATCGTGAGATTGTGCCAGAGGTGATATTATATTACGCTGTTTATTGCAAACAATAAATATTATATTAGTACGTTTTATAAATTGTTGTCTTGTTATTGTTAGCAAAAGAAAGAGCCTTCTGAAGCCTGTTTGATCTTCGTGAAAGATCATAGTTGTTGAAAGTCTTTCAAGTCACTGAATCCTTGAGGTCCTTTAAACCTCCACGATCTTCGCTATCTAGAAGCTTTAACTCTAAGATTTTTGTTCTCATTTGAATTCCCGATACTTTCACGTTAAAGGTGTATTCCTTGTAATTAGAAGGAATATTCTTCTAGATTGGTATCTCTAGAATCTTTAGAATTCTTGAAATCCCCAAGATATTTTGACCACCGAGATCATTAGATCTCTATGGACGTACATGATCGTAAATATCGCAATAATTTCCATAAATTTTTAGGATCGAAATTTCTGTAGGTTTTTTAACCGATATCTTTACATTTCTTAGATTATACTTCAAATCCTTAAGATCTCCCTACTCCTTAGAATCCTTCAAGTTTCATTTTACCTTTGATCGGTTATCTCCAATAGTTCTGCTATCCTTAGGATCACTGAAACTTCCAGTATCCCAGATATCCTTGAAATCCCATCATTCCCTGAGATCCCAGCGTCTTTCGTTCACTCAAGCATCCTGAAAATCCTTGAAATCCTTGATACGTCAAAGAGCTTTAATATTCTCGAGAACGTTAGAACCTTCAAAATCCTCGAAATTCTGAATCTTTACCATATACCATGAACTCTTCAATTTTCTTCATTATTCTTGGAACCCGCAGGATCGTATAAACACGTCTATGATCCAGAAACGAAGTCTTCTCGGAAACATTCCAAGCTCCGAAAAAGGGAGAAAATTCTACGCGTACTTATCTGAAATTCTACGAGTCTAACACGACCGGAACCTCATCCCACGAATTCTATCAGCATTCCGAACCGTTTGAAACTCGATCCGCAACGTGTAATAGTAATAATGATGCGATCTTTACAAGTAATCCCGACTCATTTCTTTCTGCGGAGAGAAAGGATACCGAGGACAAGTATCGAAAGGAAACCTGTTGGCCAAGAATCCAATAAAAGGATTCCGTTCGTATACGGCGCGAAAGAAAGACGAAATAAGTCGGCACGAAAAAAACCGCAGCGAGGCGGTAAAAATCGGTTGGATCGAAGCTCCAGAACGGTCCAGGCCTCGCGAGCGACGGCGTGGCGCGTAGAAATCGGACGCCTCCTGAATTAATTAAAACAACAAAAAATGGAGATTGTTACAAGAAAGATTACAATCGAGTCTAAGCAACGGATATTTATGTCCGAACATTGTACGCACGGAACGTCCGTGGAGTGAATTTTATGCCGTGGTTCCCGAAGACGATCGATAACGTCGCCGCCGCCTTGCAATCAAGCCCGAAGATCGTGTCGACCGGCCTAATCGAAGATATTGTATGCACGAGTACTACAACGATCGCCGCGTGAATACACGACCTTGTAGGGGGCCACTGGCCCTGAGTTGAGTTATCCGTACACGGTGCGCCTTCGAACGGCTACGTGAATTCCTTAATGGTCAATAACTCACCAAGGGTGGTTCTTATGTAACCATTACTGTGATTACGACACGTGACGACCTATTCATATCGACCACCCTCGAAAATCTTTCCTTACTTTTTACAAAATCTTTCTTCTTTTCTGTATGAAGGATATTCATTGAAGAGACTAATTTTTCGGAAAATGGTTTTTTGGAACATTCTTCCTGGTTCGTAAATCAAAATTTGAAGATTTCATACCCCGTGAAATGATGAAACTTCCAATAGTTTTCAAGATCTGTGCTTGACCGTTTGATACTACTCATTGTTCTACAGTTTATGTCTAAATTATTTGATAAACTTTAACGCTATAGGTAACAAGTTGAATTAATTTTTGTACGATACCAATTTCCATAAACTAGACAAGAAAATCGAATGTTTCTACCAATATCTACAATTTTGTATAATTTTAATAATGAAAGATATCTAAGTTTTCGGAATCGGACCTGCAGTAGATTCTTTACAACCGACACATATTTTTAATTTTTAAGAAACTTTCGCTTTAAAAGTGGACTGCACCCTAAGAAATTCAAGATACAAGGGAAACATATGTTGCTTTTTATTTAAGTATCGCTGTCTGCCATCGGAACTTTTCTCAGCGATTCCGTCTCGTTACTGCATCCCTAAATTTAATCTTCGCCAGTCGGACGAGATATGCCGCATTCTGTTTGCAAACTTGTCCGCAGGGCATCGACGCCGCTCGGATAGGCGCCGTGGGTTGTGGGACGCAGTTTGTTTCAGGGTCCAAGTACTTTGGCACTGTTTACGAGCACATAATAAAAAGCAACCCCGACGCAACCGGTTTCCGAAGTGGGGGGCGCCACGGTGATCGAACGGTGGCGTCAACCGCGCGAAATCGCGGGACAAATTTTGCCCCGCAATAAGAATACCGTGCACTGAATAAAAAGAACGCGAAGCACTATCAGGAGAGACCAGGTCGTCGAACTTACTCCGCCTTGTGCAAACATTGGGTAACCAAAACGAGGACCAAAAATTCCAAACCGAGAGGAAGACGAAGAAGACGAAGACGAAGACGAAGAAGAAGAAGAAGAAGCGGCAGCAGAAAAAGAAGAATCCTGTTCGATGATCGCGGACTCGAGGACGCGCGTGAATGCCTTGTCAGCCATAAATCTTTTCGCGCGTATTTAAAGCGGGCTCAAGACGAGGAATTAAGCAGTTCCGAATTAGAACGGGCCTGTGGACCGTAATGGTGGTGACGAAGAAAAAGGCCGCGCGGATCGAGATGGAATTCCCGAGCCAGAACTTTCCCGGCTAACATCGCTTCGCAATTAAGCATGAAGATAGTAGAGGATCACCAAACCAACGGCGTCATTGAGGCTTCGACACCGATGTGCAAGACGCGAGCTCCCGACGTCTTCTACGAAATCGGGGATCGACAGGCCCGAACGACTCGGGGTATTTTCGAAAAGGGCCGGTTTGGTCACTAGCGGCACGATGTCTTTAGCGGTTATCGCTGTTCCGGTGCTTCTACGGGTTTCGAACCTCGGATGCTAAGTTTAGAAAACAGTAGTGCGAGGAAGTGGTTCTTTCAAGGAGAGAAGTCTTAAAAATAATTAATAGACTGCATTAAGTTAGAAACAAACCTTTGCAATGTAATAGGCTGTGAATCTTTAAGTAGACTACAAATTTGTTAAATTAATCTTTGCTAACAGAAATTGCGTAAAATAATTTAATAAGTGGAAAATTGTGTAATGATATTCAGAAATTCCTTCGTCTTCGTGGTCTTGCACAAAGATCACAGGTTACTTATTCTTATTTTTACAGACTAACTAATAAAACTGTGAATTTATAAGAAAGCTTGCAATCTAATATAGAGAAGCGAAATCGTAAAATATTTTCTCAACCGGCATCTGTTTCGAAATTAGTTTAATCATAGTCCAAGATGCAGTTAGATCTGCACTTTAATGAGATTATTTGCGTTTATGTCTTTTTATGTTCGACACATTTTACTGTAACAAGATCTAATTAGCTGAGCACGAACCCTTTACCATTTTAATACTCCTGTTCCTTTCCTATGCAATATACTATCTGTGTACTTTTTTTACATTAATTTCTATATTCCAATATTCCATGCACGTTGGTCCAAGCGTTGAACGAAAAGAAATTCTTTGAACTTTTGAATGTAGTGTGTTACGAATATTATAAAAAAAATAATCAACTCAAGTTATTCGAATAAAACGTGAGCTACGAGCCATAAAACTCTCCCTGAAGATGCTAATTGCTATCGTGGGTCCTCTGATGAAGATTGTTAACGATCCGCCAGTAGTGAGCGCTAAAAGAGCAATGAAAAGGGCGAAGCTAAAGCCGTGTTTACCGGTTTCACCCTTTCAGGATCAGTTCAATGAACCACTAAAACGCGAAGTTTGTTCTCGTCTCGAAACCTGAGACCACCTTTTATACTTGGACTTTATTTCCAGCAACAAAAAATTGATAGCATTTACGCACACTGGGCATGATAGAGCTAAAACAATGCAGAATGTTTCTCCTTCGCAATGCGTTAGTTAATATAGTCGACGTAAAGATAAAGCTAAAAGTAGTAACTCACCGTTCGATGGTCAGACATGGCTGACTACGTCTCTAATCTACTTCAGCGCGTTGGATGGGTCTACTAAGTGATTTGAGTGTCTTATGACCCAACCGCACGAGGAAACCATCAGTTTCTATATGCTGAAACAAACATATTCGATACTCTGTACTTTATTTTCTTTACTGCATTCGTCATTAGAAACGTAGTTGACACTAAATTTGCTGAACGCTAAAAGTAGCTGTTTTATATTAGTTCATAGAAATGGCAATCAGACTTTTATTCCGATTTTTAACGAACGTTAACATATATTGAATAAATAATTCACAAATTCGTCTTTCACATCCGAATAGGTGTAAATTAAAAAATCAATAAACCTACTGTTAACAATATACTGATTAGTAATCTCTAAGAACAAATTTTGAGCATAGCAGACATTTCTCCTTTTCCGCTCATCAGCTCCCTACGACGAAAACTGTAATAAAAACACTGGCCATGATCCTTCTAAAGGCACAGAAAGAAAGGGACTCCCCTTCTACTCGTCGGGAACCACGGGCGAAAAAAGAAGCACTACGGAGAACGTATTATTTTCCTCAGCAAACAGAAATTCCAATAAGCTGTTGGCGCCCATCGACGACCACGGGCACGAATTGCTGCATTGCTGGAACCCGCGTGAAAATAGAAACAAATAGGTGGGAACCGTGCGGCCCATACGACTCGGGGCCGCTCGAAGAAATTCCATTCATCGTGCCAGAAGGAAATGCACGCGGTATCGCATGGCGTTCGTGACGGTGCACGAGAATCACACGGCCGGGTAAGTTCACGGCCGACGTCCCTTACGTGCAGCCTTCCCTCGGCCTCTTCAAGGCCAGCCCGAGGATTGTGCTCTCTATGCAAATGCCATTCGAAACCGGCGTTCATATACCCGACCAAGGAACATCGAACGGCGGCAAATCAAAATCGATCCGGTTCCGTCACTGTACGCCTTGCATAATCACCAACAGACAGAAAGACACCGGGAGAAATAAAAGAGAGAGAGAGAGAGAGAGATTCAAGCTGCTGTCCCCCTTGAAACGTCCACCATTTTCGACCCCGAGCGAAATTACAGATTCCTGATACTTATCGGATAACAGGTCCGCATTACCCGTTACCGAACCAGGCAAATTGGACACGGATCTTCGGATCGAATGACAAATCGGGCCGCTTCGACTATATTCTTCTGGAGCCCGGAGAAGAAGAAGGGAAAAGAGAGCGAGAGCGAGAGAGAGAAGGGAAGGAGGAGGAGGAGAAGGAGGAAAAGGCTGAAATCAGAACTGTGTTTTCGATGACCGGATAGCCGGTGTGGACCCGTTACCGGATCGTTTGACCATTCTTCTTGATCGACCGAACACGATCCGCGAAACGGTAAATGAAAATCGAGGCGATTTTTTGCGTTAGACGTTCTTATTGACAATTTATTTCACGCCTGTCTGTTTTTTCTTTTTTAGACAACACGAACACGTCATAAACGTCCAATCATATCTTCCTCGAAAAATTGATCGGACGAAAATGTGCCAATCGTATGCGCAGTTAACGGTGCATGAGAAAAATTGTATCTAATATTTTCATGCGCACTGGCACTTGCAGAGATCTATTTATGAAGTACAGTAGAACTACGCTAATTAAAACCACAATAGTACGAATTACTTGAGACCGGGTCTCTGTTATTTGAAATCCCAAATGAACCTCTATTACTATATACATGTAATACATGTTTACTGTTATGTGTATGTGTCAATATAAAATTGTACGAAATACAAAATACAAACAATCCGACCACTGCCTACTTTTTATTCTCCGAATGATATGACTCATGGTCATAAATCTCGATTAACCAAACGTAAGAGCTAAAAAAGGCGACAGTAAAAATATATTATCCGAACTTCCTTGTCCCACGAGTTGTTCACATAAGTAAGGTTCTACTGTAGAAAATATTTTGCTATAAAAATTAAACAGAAATTTTATTAACGTGTAGCACCTCAAAAATGCCGATTTCTACAAATACCATATCTATTGCTGTCATATATGTATCCTTGCATTCTATACATAAAAATACCAGATTACGGTGGTTAAACGGGAGGCCTTTAACATTAGCAAAACGCTAACATAATTTTGTTTATATTGCAAAGTACGGGACAATTTATATTTGTTTGTTTATATTGCAAAGTACGGGACAAATACAAAAAACACTAAACGCCGATTCTAAGAAATCTCCAATCATCTCCAAACACCGAGAAAAGTTTCTAAGAAGCTGTACCGTCTGCTTTGATCACGAGTTGTTTCAATACCTTGACATCCCACTTAATCTTTCGTGACTTTCATGCTACAGGAACACGCGTGTTTATCGTTCGAACAGTGTTTGCTGCATGTTGTCTGTTCGAAACACTTTCTACTATAGATAGCACCATAGCAGAAGGCGATCTTAGAACTACACCGAAACTGTAAAGTGCTTACTCGCGCTGCGTACGCACGGACTCGTTAAGAAGCGAATAAAAGCGTCCAAATAAAAACATGACACGCAACACTGGGCAACGACGCCCTATCCGACCGAAACGAACTCGGGACAAGGATCGGTGAATCGGTCGCCTGATTGGTATTGGTGCGGTCGAACCGCTCAATCTTCCAGATGGAAATGTTCGCCCTCTACTCACCCTTTCCTTCGCCGGTGGCTGGACTGTGCCCGGAGGTGCTCAGCAACCGCTAAAAGAACAAGAGGAGATCCCGATGACTCCCGGTGGCTTGTCGTGGCGAACCTGCTAGGGGCAAAGAACAGCGGAGTGCCCGAGAGGGGAGAACGAGCCCGTTATAAGCTCGAGCACCGGCTATTCAGCAGCTTAGCAAGTTAGTGTCGGTCCCAGGGTCCCTACTGGTAACAGCGACCGGACCCTCACAATTCGCGATCCACCAGGCCCACCGTGTTGTTTGTTTCCCCTTCAGTTACCGCGATCGAACGTGGACCGACGCCGGTCGTCGTCCAGAATGGTGACGGTGCTCGTCGTGCAGGCACTCCTCGCCGTCTTCATCCTCGCGGACACCAGCTACGCCGATCCCGCGAGCAAACCGGTCACCTTCGAGTCCTCACTGGACGAGCTGGGGGAACAAGACGACAACGCGGTGGTCATTGAAGGTGAGTCGCGCTAATCCACCGTGGACCCGTCAGAAATTAGTCCGGATTTCCACCGCGATTTACACGATCCACAGTCCACTCGATCCTCTTGCGCGATAATAGAAAAATAGCCTAGGTAACTTGTAAGTTATTGTTGCGTGAAAAATGAATGTTAACAGCACCTGTAGATTACTCGAATCTATCTATCATTAAAGCAGAGAATAATCGTCGTCACGTGTGATCTTTCATCTTCAAGTTCCACCTTCGAAATCACAATTCCGAATGATCGTGTTGTCAAATTTCTCCAGCGTTCCTCGACTGTTTTCGCTAACGTGAAAATGTTTTGAAGTACGTGTGAATGGTTTCGAGCATTGACAAACGATCCGCGCGCGTTCCATAGACGGCAAGCGGAAGTCTTCGAACCGCGACACATGTGTGCACCTGTGTGAAGAATCCTGGGTCAGCGAACTTGCTGTCAATAATCCAGCTGGAATTCTGTTATAATATTTCATCGTACCAGTGAATCGAAAGATGAACATTCGGCAACGCGGCACCGGTTGTTCGCGCCAATCGCTGCGAAGTGGGTCATTTTCTTGGTCCTTTGCAATTAAAATTCTCTGCAACAATAGGACGTATCAGAATGTGTCCGTCGAACATGAGAGGAATACCATTCGGGGCGCTGAGAACAACGCACGGGTCTCGGTCGGTTTCGAGATAACGTTTTGCACGTGGTTCGATGTAAATTCACGGGAAGCACCGCGACACCATGACTGCCAGACGAAACGACAGTCAAACCGAAAATAGTTTTGCATCGCAGTCGCTTTTCACGAGGTACGTGAGCGAAGGTAAAAGGCCCGATGTCAATAACGCGCGATCTTTTTACAAACGTGTCACGCGGGGACAAAAGCGTAGCTTGAGCAATCTACATTCGTTACAACGGTAGACGATGTGTCATTCAATGGTGGACACATCGTTAATGCATGCGCGTGCACTCTTCGCATCGCGATACTTCTCTTTTTAGTTGAGTGGAACGGTTTGTTGAAAATGGGAGAGATGTTTAGAATTTGTAATGATAAAGAGACTTCAATGTTTGAAGACTTCAATACATGGATCTATGTGTGCAATCAAAAAGTTGTGCTAATCACAACATTCATTTATTTATTTAAATTTCTTCAAAGTACTCACTTCATAAAAGTACAACTGTTCTTATTACGATATTCAATTTTCATAGATTTAATTCAGCCTTTCATTAGTGAAAAACCACTTCACCTTCCTTTTTTTAATCAAGTATTGCCTTTTTTTAAGTGCGTTAACGATTCATTTTTTAATAACGTAATGTTCTGTTTCTGTGAGTAGCCGCAAGTGTTTTGGATGCTGGAATCGAGGCAAGAGGCGGCCGCGGTATCCTATGGAAGGGTGTTTCTAATCGCGAGTTCTGTCTAACGTCGAAAGGTGAGGTTGGTCGTTGCACCAGCTTCAAGGAGTGCTATCCCTACTTTAAGATTCCGGATCTAAGTGCTCTCGATGGCTGGGTTCTGGGTGTTTACGACACCTGCAGCTACGAACAGGAGAGCGGTCAAACGAATTTCGGCATTTGTTGTTCGAATCTACTTCCGGTCGTTACGCCACCTCCGCCGAGTAACGAGGACCCCATTGATCCGATCATAGAGGACGCACAGGTAATTGTGTTTGGCAATCGTTGGTTCGCCATCAGTTGGTAACTTGATTAGGACGGGGGCTTGAGTTGGCCGACCAAACGATCGATCGTGAAGTTCGGTTAGTTCCCAGGAACTCGTAAAAATAATACGTGATGCGAATCGAGAGCGTTAGATTCAGCGTAGAAAGTTCCAGCTGAGCTCTATCGGTTTCGCAAACGAAATTTTTACGACTCTCTTTAACTATCGTGGCCGCTGGCGCGTCGTTCCTTCCGAGGAATTCAAAGCCGGATCGGCTCCTTACTCTCGTTACATTCATCTAAACATTCATGTTACTTGTATACGGTTTGCAGGAGTCTGATGAGAAGAATAAGGAAGACGTGACCGTAAAACCAAAGCCGCAGCAATCTGGTTCATGGCCGCCGCCAATCCCGACGCATCCTCCTGATCACACCCTGCCTCCATTACCGACCCATCCGCCATACCTCGATTTAGCGACACTCTCCACGTTTAAACCAGTTTTGACCTCGAAAAAGCCGAGCTTCGGTACTACCTGGCCGACGAAGAAACCTGCCTGGTGGCCAGGTGCTCCGACCACAACGCCGACCACTGAGAGACCATCGTCGGGAAGCATTTCCGTCCTGGACACTTCGCAATGCGGAGCGAAGAACGGTTTCCAAGATCAGAAACGTATTGTAGGCGGTCACAACGTCGAGCCTGGCGAATGGCCTTGGATGGCTGCGCTCTTCAACGCGGGCAGACAATTCTGCGGCGGCTCGCTCATCGATGATAAACATATTCTCACCGCGGCTCATTGCGTTGCCAAGTAAGTCGCGGAAAGACGCACCGCATGACAAAACTGCCCGCGAGGAATGTCCGCTTCGGAAGAGAATTCGAGTCGGTTTACAATAGCTTAGACGATTCTAACGAGTTCGTGTCGTATGGTATTGTTTTTCAAACTTGTACACGATTATGCGGGATTAAGATTCATGGATTTTTAGGTCATTTACTTATAGCTACTTGGACTTCTAGATTAATCGCCCAAACAGTTGGATGATGTTTAAACTTGTTAAACGGTTAACTTGTTCGCAGTATGAATCCTTGGGACGTGGCAAGATTGACAGTCCGACTTGGTGACCACAACATCAAAACCAACACCGAAATCAGGCACATCGAGCGACGGGTAAAACGGGTGGTCAGACACAGAGGATTCAATTTGCGTACTTTGTACAACGATGTCGCGCTCTTGACTCTCAGTGAACCCGTCGCATTCTCAGAACAGATACGACCCATCTGCCTCCCCAGCGGTTCCCAACTGTACTCTGGGAAAACCGCTACAGTTATTGGCTGGGGCTCTTTGAGAGAAAGTTGGTGCAAAATAATTTTCGTATTCCTAGTCCGACTCTCTTAGAATCCCACACTAATGTGAAACAATACGTGTTTCTTCAAGGTGGCCCACAGCCGGCAGTCCTCCAGGAAGTGTCGATACCAATTTGGTCAAACGGTGAATGCAAATTAAAGTATGGTGCAGCCGCACCCGGTGGTATCGTTGACAGCTTCTTGTGCGCAGGCAGAGCTGCAAAGGACTCCTGCTCTGTGTGTATCGTGATGTTTACTTCTTTCATTCCTCTTGAATTTTACTGATGTATTATTTGTTACAGGGTGATAGTGGTGGTCCATTGATGGTCAACGATGGCCGCTGGACGCAAGTTGGTGTCGTCAGCTGGGGCATTGGATGTGGTAAAGGTCAATATCCAGGTGTTTACACAAGAGTGACGCACTTCTTGCCCTGGATCCACAAGAATTTGAAGTGAAAACGCACCAGGGAACAACCGATTCTTGCTCGATAAAGTATTTCACTCGTTATCATTCCCTTCATCATCAAACAACGCGATACATCGTCATATAGAATAATGAGATATCATAGACACATAAATATAACAGCCCTCGTTCCTTCAGTCATAAAAAACTATCAACGACACTCCTTTTATTCCGCTCTTATAACCATGACAAAACGAGGAAGTATAGGAATTAAGTCAGAAATCTTCACCTAGAGATAAGTGAACGCACAGAAACTTGTAAGTCGTAACAAAATATTTTATAGTATTATACATTTACAACTATATAAAAAAATAGTGTTACGTTGTAACAATTCGTGTGTTAATGGTATCTACTCCCATCATAGACCAGACAATGCCTCCACAGCAGTCACGTGTCGCAGCTACTCACGTTTAAATGCTGCATAATGTTCCGTGCTGAAAATGGAAAACAAATTCAAATAGTTACACATTCTCCTTATTTTTAAGAATACAGTTTGAACGGTCTCGACAATTAGAATGAAAGTAACATTTAAATATGCTTCAGTGAGCCAGCTTGTATACCGTTAATGAACTGATAATTATCGTCATATTAGCAAAACTTACCTTGAAAATAGCATGTATCATAATTGTCATCGGGTTGAGGAACAAATGGTGGAACGGTTTTCAGCGAATCGTTCCAGGGGAAGTCCTCGAAAAGGCTCATACTCCGCACTTCTTTAGCGGACGGACGCTCATGTTGATCTAGTGTAAGAAGGGCATCGATGGCATCTGTGGCTGCGGCCGATAGAGCTTCGTTGTCTTCTGGCCATGGAATATCTTTAGCTAAAATATTGGCAAAGACAGCTTGTGGTGTTTCGTCGTTAAATGGCGGCACACCAGTGCAGAATTCAAAAAGGCAAACTCCCAAGGCCCACCAATCTACCGCCGAACCATGACCTTGCTTCAAAAGCAACTCTGGAGCTAAGTAATCCGGTGTACCAAGTATACGGTCATCTGATCTATTAGCACCAGTCTGGCCACCTCTTCTAACAGACTTTGGTGTTCTGTAAGGTGTGTAACAATTGCTGGAGCTTGCAGGTGTTTTGATAGGGGATATACTTTGAGGCGAACGGGCCTGCCCCGATACATCGCTTGGTGTATCGGTAACTGAACGCGACATAGAAGCCGTGGGCAGTGGAAGCTGAAATCTTGTAGTTTTTACCAAAGTTACTATTTCTGCTTCGCCTTTCTCCTCTTCCTCCTCCATGTAACACCCCTGTTGATTCCTCTCCTTCTGTTTCATAAATGACACTGGCGTACTGAAAGCGACTCTTCCGCCTGAACCATTTTCTTGACCTCTGTTTACATCGTTGATGTCATTTAATGGCTTCAACGATACAGAGATATCGGAATTGTTAGGACTCCTGGAAAATATGCAGCCCCGGTTTTTCCTCTTGGGCGTTTTGTCCACGTCCAAGTCTATGGCGTTTATCTCGCATGTCAGACCCGTTGTACCTCCCGCAGGTGCTCTCTTTCTCTTCGCACCCCTTGTAAACATTGTCATGCACGTGCTCAATGGACTAGTATGGAAAACGGTGTGCTGAGATTGTTCCGCTTCTAATGTAGACTCATCTTCGTCGTCGCCATCTTGAATCAATTGACTATTAGTGCGGACGGAAGAAGCTTCGCAAGTGTGGTAACTTCCAGAGCTGCTCTCCTGATCCTCCACAATACTTGTAGGTCTGATATTGTTTCCAAAGTTATCTCCTAACCGAAGGTCTTCGGCTGATTGGAAAGGTGTAATGCCAGATACTCGAGAGTAGTCTCCCGATGCTGCAGAGGAAATCACTGAGTTTGGCGATGATTGGTATTTATTGCAATTCTGTTGTAAATCAGACAGCAAGTTAATGCCTGGCGTACTTTTCTCACTGATATTTGAATCACTTGCGGATTTCTGTCCAGAACCAAAAGACAGGTGAGAAGTCAACGACAGAAGCTGTCCAGGTGTCCTCGCACAAAGACTGGGTGTACAATTTACTAAATCAGATATTTCTAGGTCTCTATGCAAAGATATGTTACTCAACCCAAAGTCTGTTAGCTTGACGTGCCCTTCTCGTGACAAAAGCATATTGTCTGGCTTCAGATCTCTGTGTACAATTCCATGGGAGTGAAGGTATTCCAATGCTAGACATACTTCAGCAGTATAAAAAGCTGCCATGGATTCTTCCATATAACCATACACACCCAATAAACTCTTAAGATCTCCACCTACCATGTATTCCATTACTAAGTAGACACTGCTTACAGATTGCAGTGAATAAAATAATTGTACGCAATATGGACTACGAGTTATGGCCAATGCATTCCGTTCTATTATTACTTGCGAGGCCATATTCTTGTTAATCATCTCATTTTTCTTCATCACTTTGATTGCATATACTTTTTCGGGATTAGATTTCTTGTATCCAAGAAATACTTTACCAAATGCTCCACGGCTTATAGGCTTTACAATTTTAAAATCCTGAATCTCTGGTACCTGACAATTGAATGTGATATTAAAATCAGTCTGCTAATTATAGAAAATTATAATGAACGAAAAAACATGGAATATACTTAACAAATACAATATTTCAACAATTGGCGTAATACTTGATATAATGGATATGCAAAATCATAGACGAGGAATAAGATAAAGTAGTTATATGATGATTGAATGGAATATTTCTTGCTTACCTTTGCTGTAGGATTCACGATTTTAGATATAGTATTAAAAATAGAGTTGTCGATTTGTCTACCATTCGATGCCTGCTGCGGTGTACACACTCCATACGGAATCTCCTGTTCACACCCAATGTCATTGTTGGTCTTACTTGCATTCTCATCATCTGTTTCAATGATTTGATCACTATTGTCTAGACGTGAATTTGGCGAGTGAGTAGCCGCCTCTTCCATTTAAAAAAAATAAACTAAGCAGGATCTTGTCGCGAACGTACGTAATGGAACGTCAAATACTATTACTTTAATTTATAAAATGAAACCGCAACACATGAAATGCGAGGTTTTATTCATCGTTTTTTAATATTCTAAACTTTTCTCATAACATAAGTAAACATACTTTCAAGTAACTAACTACCAACAGCTCTGAAATTTGCTACACACTGGCATCATAGAATTCCATTTGTGAGATCTCTTCTGCAGCACAGTTCAGAGTAGTTTTCGAAAATGCTCTGTCTCTGTCATGTGCAGTTATGGTAATAGTCTTATTCCTCCACACTTTTCGCGCTCCCTAAGCTGCTCGCACAATCCCCACCATTTTACTGTACATCCAGCTCGTAGTAGTACTATAGAAAAAGAACAAGAAACGGTGGAGAGAAACAGAACGATACTTATCAGATTCTATGTGTGATGTACACATGGATAGAAAACCTAGCCTGTTTACTTTGCCGTACTTGGGGCCTCACTTTCTCCGCGCATTTGTCGATTGGTGCGCCATCTGAGGCGTGATATTTTATTTGTAAAAGAGCTACAACTTTAAAATAAATAAAATCTGTTGCATCCAATGTATTTGCAAAAATTGATCAATATAGTTCGAGATAAATGTTTTGACAAATTCACAGGATCTGGTAACGTTGTCAACAATTAAAAATGATCAACGATACTCTTGAACGTGTGATTATGCTTATGGAAGAATTCATACATATAATAAAATATTATCAAAAAATGAGGAGGAGAAACAATATACAGGGTGTATCAAAATTATTGTAACTCCGAGAAATGAGAGATTCCTGAGATCATTTAGAGTAACTTTTTCCTTAGCGAAAATGCAATCCGCGTCTTTGTTTACGAGTTATTAATGAAAAACAGTAGCCAATAGGAGTCAGCGGGCTGAACCATGCTTTGTTCCGGGGTATGACGGAAGGAAGGGGCTACGCTCAGACTCTGAGACGCGTTCGAAATAATGAACAATTAGTGAATTTTTCATTAATTTGAAAAATCTCAGAAATATTATTAATAAGAAATTCATTCATTTAGTTTAAATCAACGTCATGCTCGGAAGATAGTCCACTAACCTCGGACAACATATGAAAAACTGCATAGCTTGATTCGTATACGATAGTGACAAACATAAGGATGTCTTCGTGCAAGCCACTCTAATGTTCACTTTCACTGCACCATCATTAAACACTGATCATTAATAATTCAATAATAATTATGAATGATAATAATTATTGCTAGTTTAATACGTGTGAGATCTGTCATCTCGTAAAAAGAACTGCGAGATATTGCATGATAGCCAGCAATGCTTCGTTTTCTTAAAAGCAAATTTCAACCGTTTTTCATCGATCGCGAAACGTTCGTATACAGATCAGCTGTGTCGGTCATCATATGTACATTGTAAAAGGCCAATGCACTATCCTCCAAACATGACGAGGAAAATGCGATTCGCGATTTTGTTTACGAGTTAAAACTGTGACGACGGTTTCGGGTCGTTTCCGAACCAATGAACAAATCACAGAGTGCGAACTTGCCACATTTGTTTAAGAATTGTAAAGAATATCATTAATAGAAAATAATAAATATAAAAGAAAACTCACTAATTTAATTGAGAGTATATTTGTTGTGCAATATTCAGTTGACCCCAGGTCAATGACTTTATCGAGGAAGGGATGCGATCAGAGGGTCCTCGTATGGTTAAAACGGAATTCATTCTTACTGTGCTATCATCAAAACACTGACCATTTAATTAATCACTAATAATTCGGAGTTGTGGAGATATTTAATGGGGTGTTTTCATCTTCTACTGAAGAATTTCTCACAAATGAAAATTTTCTAACATTTTTCACGCGCAATGCTTACTTGGAGAAATTCGAAAAACAACTCGAAGTTATTATATAGCGGTTAAGTCGCAGTCATGGCTCCCAACGTCCTATTGAAAAATTATTTAATATCCCATTTTATCAGTTATTGTCACTAACAAACTAAATGACAAAATAGCCAAGAGGTGCTCGACCATATTTCTAACAAACGGAATTGTTATGAATATTGAGAAGTAAGAAATAACGAATTTCTTAGTGAAAGATATTCGATTGAATAATAAGCAATATGAAAATCAGTGTTGACGGTTAGTTTCAGGTAAACGTTCAGCGGAATGTTATTGTTCAATTAGTAAGCGCGTTCTTGTCGGTGACAGTAGTCGTATTTCGTAATGTGCTATGTGTGTTAAGACGTTATTTATTAAGGTGTTAGTAAGTAAGCAAAATTTGTTGTTGTAAGAAGGGTAGCCATAATGAATTCTGGTTTCTTTCTGACTCTCTTTTGAGTCTCTAGTCACAGCAATCTCCACGTGATGAAACTCGGGCTATCGATGTAATTTTCGATTTCCAATCAGTTGTAGATGGGAAGAAACTTCAATCGTTCTACAACTAATTCGAAATCGATAATTACATAGAGCTAATGGTTGTAAAGTAGTGTTGGGGTAAAAACAGATTTTATTATTTGAAACATTTTTAAAAGTCGAATTTTGCGCCGTGTACCTCTGATGGCGCGCTAACCGAATGGATGCGCGAAAAGAGTAAGATTGCAAGCACGGTAGAATGAAACAAGCTTATCGTTCGTCGGTGTGACTCCACATGCAGTTGTGCTGATTTCATGCTCTCTTGCTCACTCGCTGTTTCCCTCTTTCATTGACTGTGAAGGTAGTCTCGCCAGTAATTGTCAACCAACGGAGCAAAGAAAATTTCTATAAGGATATATTATAGAAAGGACCATATTAAACCCATGGAGTTATACAGAAAATTTTCAATTGTATTTGTAAACATTGTATTTCTAATTTTCTTATATCTATTATTGACTATTAGTTTGTTAACTATTGTGGTACTAAAGATCACACATTGATCTAAAATATCATAGTTTCCGTGTAGTAACTTGTTTGGTTTTAAATTAGTTGGCTGTGGAAGAGATCTTTTTCGATTTGTGACTTTTATACATGTGAATTATTTTATATATATTTTAAATACATGTTTGTTTATTAACAATGATTAAAAATTACAAACACATTAGAATATCTTAATGTATGTTTTGTTCTTAACAACATGAGTAATAATTTATTGGTAACGTAATTTGTTTTGAAGTCTCCTTATATACATTTTGTATACAGTACATTGCTTAATATTCTACAAGATTTACTTCCTTAATTTCTGTATTTGAGGAGCGCTTATTTTAACTTTCCCAGGAATATTTCTAGCTATTGTTTCTTCCTTAACAGCTTTTAGTAAATCTTTCTCTCGCGAAGTAATTTCTCTATCTTTCAAAAATACAGACAGTGCAGTTTTTGCAGCTTTTCCTCTCTTCCCTGTACCTGGTGTTAATTTTACTTTGAATCTGAAAAGCAATGCATATATCAAATACAACTAATCAAAATTATAATACAGTTTTAATCAAAAATTAAAATGCAATTCACTTGTAATTCAATAGCATATTATAAGGTGCCACAACTGGTACAGCAAACAGCAACTCATCTTCTGGGACAGGTTTCCCTGTTAGCTGGTCTAACATGTCAACTTCCGGTCCTGGACCTGTGTCTTCTTCATCATTGTCCATGATTTGAAGATTTTGTAGTAGAGGTGGTCTAGCCATACCTTTTTTCTTTTTCTGTTGTTTTGGTCCAGAAGGATCTTTATTTTTACTTTTTCTTTTATCTTCTTTTGCAACACCTGCTGACTAAATAAATGTATATACACTATTATTATTGCAACTTTCTTGGAATATCGAAGATATTGTAGTTAAAACAATACTTACTTGAAGTACTTGCATAGATAATCTTCTGTCCTCCTCATCTTGGTCTTTATATTTTTCTTTCATTTTCTTCAGTCTTCCTTTCTGACCCCTTTTTAGTGTTACTTGATCATTCTTTTTAGTTTCCATTTCAGGTTTTTTATTTTCATGTTGTGGAAGTTGTCTCTGTTTATTTTTGTTAGAATTTTTTTCTATATTGGCAGTATTTATTACTATTGGTTTATTATCTCCTAAATAAATCACGTTTTCATCATTGTTTTCTGATGTTCTTGTTTCGTTTTTGTCAATATGCAGTCTCATTCTACCTCACGAAAAACAACCATTATATATTCAATTGTTAGATAAAAAAGGTACAAATCTGTATTTTGCACAACTTACTTAGGTCCGGATATATCAATTTTAATTTGTGTATCTGGAAATTGTGATGTATTTTCATCTTCATCACTAGTATTCTCATTGATATTAGTTTCTTCTGTATCTAGATCCTCCTTGGATTCTTCCTGAATAGGATTTAAATCATTCTTTTCTTCAGCTTGGTCTTCTATTTAATTGAAAAAATTAGATCAATTTCTTATCAAGTCAAATATTATTATAATTAACAATCTACCTTCGTCAGAATCCCCTATTAACTCAATCTCTTTATCTTCTTCGATTGTAGATTCCGCATGGTCACTTTCATCATCTAAAACCTTGACCCTTCTTTCATCTTTATGCCTTTCCATTGAACTTTCTTCTAAACGAAATAGAAATCCTAGTCCCATGATTAACTGACACGGTGGCAAATAATTCTTTTTCCCACGAATCATAAATGACCCAGTTGTAAGATATTCACCAGTTGGGGCAGTTTTTGAAACCTGATCATTGTTTACCCACCAAGCTCCAGCCACTACCTTAGCCTCCCATGCGATACTAATAATACAAGCTTGTTTGTAGCAAAGTATTTGTAGTGGAAAGTGATTATTAATACATTATACATGTTTATATACCTGTAAGCCACAGCCATTGTACCTGCTTCAGCTAAAGTTTTTGGAGGCACAGGATTTCCTCCAGGATTTTTAATAACTACTGAACTGGCACCAGTTAAATCAGCGTGAACATATATATCTCCAGATTTAAGATACCTTTTTACTATCAGTTCATTCTGTTGTTGATCTCTTCCACCAATTACTATAAAACAATAAAATTGTTAATTGATTATTATTTTCGAAATATACATATAATCACATAAACCTACCTAAATAATTTTCAGAGCTAATGAACCAATAAAATTTTTCGAACCAATATACTTTTCTCAATTTATTGATACTGTGAATGGCCTGAACTTCTTTTAATGTTTGCTTTGTCTTTTTTTCTGCAGACTTTAAAGCCTTATCATGTGATTCTATTGTTTTCTGTTGTTTCTTAGCCGCGGATCTCTTCAGATTATAATACTTTCTGGCATTTGCAAAAGCACTATGAGCTAAATCAATATCAATTAACATTGGTTTTAATTCTGATTCTTCGTCACTGTCTTCATAGGGATCGTGTAATAGTAATGAAATATGATTTGTCTCTAGTTTTAACTGTTTTATTGCAGCTGCAACGGGGTCTCCTCTGTTTTCTGCTTCCTTCAATAGAACTTGAATATCTGGCCAAGCCATTTGATTTGCAAGAGCACTTTGTATAGCTAATATGGCATTGTCTACTAAAGTTTGATTTCTAGAAATCAATTCTGCCTTTTGTTTATCTACCTCTTGAGTCTTTTCTAACGATATAAGCCTCTGATCATGATCTTTTCTAACATTTTCTAATTTCTTAAGAGCATCGCGCTCTTGCTGCAAAGCTTTTAAATCTAACTTTTGACCTTCCATTGTAGAAAAGAATTCATCAACCGCAACATCAAAAGAGGAAAACTCTTTGTAGCAAGAATCTTTATGTTGTTCAAATAAAATTGGATGAAATTCAATATTAGTATACATAAAATCTTGTTTGCCATCTGTAGTTGGTTTCGTTTCTTTCTTTTGTATAATATAGCCCTGAGAAACATCTTTCCTGGCCAATTCCATTATATTATTTGCACATTCTAAAGCTAAGATTAATTTCGGCATATGGTCTTTGACGTTAAAATCTTTGCCAATTTTACAACCAAGAGAGAAACCATGTTTCAATAAAACGTGATCAATTAATGGAGAACCAAACTCCAGAAGTGGATTCAAAACCTTTTTAAGATTTTCTCCTGGCTTAGCATTTTCAAGGTGCTGCTGAATTTCTACTATTGGAGGTATAGTATCTTTACGGGCACGATCCAAAGGATATTTTTCTTTAACAGCAAACCTGATAAATTGTACACTAGTAATATTTTCATATGAAAGTTTAAATGTTTATTTCTAATTATATCTTACCTGACTTTATCTCCTTCTGTATGAGGTCTTAAAATATTTAAAATAGTCATTTCATAATCTGTAAGGACTATATTACCTCTATCGTAAAGTTCTAATATGATATGATATGCAGCTTCACTAGAACCAAACTGTAAATCTATTATTCTGTCTACACCTATTTGAGTGAGACTTTCAAGTCGTTTATTTTTAAGATGTTTACGCATCTGTAAATATTATAGATAATAGTATATTTTAGTACATATTTTAAAAGAAATTCTTTATTATTTTATAATTTTTTCATTAAAATATTAATATTACAAACCTTCATAGAAAACCCTGATGGAGCTACATTTTTTGGCCATTCAAAACCTGTTGTATGAATCCTATTACCAGATTCTAATAGAAGGACACATTTTTCTTCACTTCGTTGAAGGCGAATGAGATAAGTTCGGTGATCAATGTCATAAACTTGATTTACACGCATACCAATGAGCCTAAAAATCCAAATTATAATTTTAATTTGTCAAACTTTAATAAAATGAGTCATATTTTTTATACAGGTTTATTATAGTCTCTTATCATTTTTATAAGTATGCACGATACTCACTTTTGCAGCTCGGTTATGGTGCAAACAATATCGTAGGAATTAAATCTTGTCTTCATTTTTATGTCTGCACAACCTTCCGTTGAAAATATGCAGATATTTCATATATATGATTTTGACGTTTCACAAAACCCTCACGATACAGTACGTGCATGAGGTGTACTTCAAAATATATTCACGTACAACGAGACAAAATAGTTAAGGATTGAAGTGCTCAAGTTTATTAAAAAACACCATATTATATATCTAATTTCCAATGGTGCTATATTTCTCTCAATTATTTTGTGAATGTTCTTATATTTCGGATTTCTTATCAATCCAGGTTAAGTCACAGACGACGTGCAAGAGTAGATATGTATAAGAATAGATATGCAATTCAGAAATTTGTAAGTGTGAATACAATTAGGTCGGTATAGTAGAATCTAAGACACTAATTCTTGTAAGGTTTTTGATCTATTCTTATACCATTGTTCGTGGCAGAAGATTATCAATTTTTTTTAGGGTTCATGAAGTCTAATTGTCGCGTTAATATCAAACGCAACGTTATCGACGGTTCACAAATTTAAAATTGACCAGAGCTCAATTTAACCCTTTGCGGATGAAAGTTGCCGTTCCGGCGCCACGGTGATTCGCGCCGCAGATCGGATGACACTGGAGCGGCGATATCGGTGTCTATGTTATATTTCATTAGTTCCAAGCGATAGGAACGCAGTACTGGTACTTCAAAAGGTTCCTAAACTGTTGATGTTCATTCATATGAAGTGTCAAATGACACATCTTAACGGAGATAAAATTAAAATTAGTAAAAGGTTCGACGGTCGAAGTATGTATCTAGAAAATCTGTATAGAGTAGCTTTGTTTGAATCCCGAGAAAAATGGATATGAGCAATCATCTGTCGCCCGACACATTCGTAAAAATCGCATCGACCTGCCGCTACATCTGGCTAAAAAGTCTCCGACCTCTAAGGGTTAATAAACTTCGTAAATTTTCGTTAGGCGGTTAATAAGAACATATAAAAGAAAATTAGGTATGGCTCAAAGAATCGGATTTTTCATTTTTTATTCAATAATATGAATAAAGTATAATGTGAAATTAACGGTAAGATTTCTGGTATCGTGCCCTGGCGCCTGGACCACCAAACTTCTTTGGTTCGCACCGCCTTGGATCAGCTACCAGAAGAGTTCTATCATACTGAATCAATATATCTTTCACTTCCTTTTTACTTGCTTCGTCAACATCTAGAAGTATAACATATTAAATTATTAAACATATACGTATTCTCACTAATACTTTGAAAATTATACTTACATTTTTGATAATATGCTACCAAAGCTTTGGAAATAGCTTGACGTATAGCATAAATTTGTGCAACGTGTCCACCACCATTTACTCTGACCCTAATGTCAACACCTGCGAATTTTTCCTACAAAAAAAGAAAAGTTTCAATACTGATTATTTTATATGAACATACATTTTATGTAATGAATTGTATTGTAATTTCTCAGTAATCTTTTGTTTAATCAAAGATAATCATGTTCGGAATAAGAGAACATCATAGATTAATATTAAAAGATTGCTAACTATTTTGCTGGAATTTAAAGCAAGGTGAAAAGTTACTCCATACTTATAAAAGAGGTGAAAGTATTATTGCTTACTTTGCCCAACAGTAAAATTGGTTCCTGCAGTTTATATTGAAGTACACGCGGTTCAACCAATTCCAAAGGACGTCCATTTACTCGGAGATTTCCGCGTCCTCGTTTGCAATACGCAACCGCAGTTGCGCTTTTCTGTAAATAAAACGTGCTCGATTAATGAAACACGCGCAAACATAACCTTAGTTATTTTTTGGCAGCTCTACTCACTTTGCGTCCGAAGACTTGCACGGACTGGATCGGTTCCTTTTGTTTCTGTAATATGATTGATCACACATCATTTTTAAGTTGTAAAATTATTTTTTAAAAGTCTATGATTACTCAAATTATTTTCAATGTAAAAAACTCACCTTCTGCATTTTGGACAGCACGACTTGGAAAGGAAGCGGAACGGAGGCGGCACGATGTTTTCGTCAGTGGTACTACGGGAATCATATGTAAGTCTCAAAACGATATCCGCTTAATGGCGGAAAATTCAAATTTTTAAAGTGTTTACTATACAACACACACACATAATACAATAACAGAAAAATATCACTAAATTAGTAACTATTTATTAAGCTTAGAAACAAAACGAAAAATAATCAGGAGAAACAGAACGAAACTGGGTTCTATATAAGATCCATTCTTTTCGCGCATCCATACCTCTGGCGTTCCATTTAAACACGTTGCGCGATATTAGACTTGCACTTTTCGCCCCGTATTTCTACAATTATTAAAATGTTTAGATTTAAATAATTTTCTAGTTAATGAATTTACAAAATCTTGTTAATTCAGATATTCCAGTACTCAACTAGGATAACCAGCAATCGATATTTTACAGTGCGGGAAGGAATTTCGAAAGATTGAACAAATTTACCAGCAATAAAGATTAAAGAAACGTAAGAGAAGACGTAAAGTTCGTAATTCTGGAATTAAAGCCTCACGAATTTTGTGCTATTTTAGTCAAGTATATCATGAAATTAAGAAAAAAAACTGTTACAGCCACGTGTGCTATTTTAACTTTAAATCATTCTTATCGCTATGAAGCATTCAGCAAATGCACTACGTAGGAAAACGTGTTGTTGATATGTAGGATTCCTATGAAATACCTGTATTTGCTGTAGCATAATTTTATTCTTACTTCTTTGACGATTCCTTAGGAAAATAAAGACATTTGGGAATTGATTAATTTTTTGCCTAACAGGAACTATTTTTTACAACTCTAACAATATTTTTGAAATGAGTTTATTTTTCAAAACCTTCTTTTTCGAAAGTTAGTCAGCTTTGATAATCTCCAGCCAATATTTACTCAAATATTAGCTGGCATATACATTTTCACACGAATCTATTTCACACATGATAAATTGGAATTTGATCGAAAATTTTTGTATAATAACTGATATACAATTGGAATTATATGAATATTACAGTAAATGTACACAAAGTGTCTGAAAATTTTGTTACTAAATGTAAAATTCTAAAAATTCTTCAATATCGTATTTTTTGCTTACTGATCTATTCTTATCAAAACATTCAATTATACAGATAAGCACTCTCATTTTCTATTATCATTTGTAATCTCGCAATATCTTGGAATATTTCTTAGTTGTTATTAATCGCTGACAATTATTTATTATCGGTAGTAACTAATTGTAACTAATTTTTCGAAGAACTGACGGTAGGTCGTTAAGAGTTTGTGTTCTTAAGCATCGACTTTCTTCTTAATTTATTTTCATATATAGGCAATTATATTGAGCAATAAAATTAAGAAGACTATTATATCATAAATTGTCTAAAAATCTCTAGATTCTGTCTAATCGGTATCAGATAGATTGTAAGAAATTTTTCATAGATTCCAGCAACTGCTTCTTAAATACTACAATGGAAGAGTTGCGAAAAATCTACATCCAGGTATAATAGTTAAATCCCGCCTGATCATTAATCCTGGCCAAACAATGATCCATATCTCAATAATAATCTGATTCAGGGATTTATTTCACAATATTTTTTTATTAAAACGTCAAGTTACAAAATATCACAAAGACTGTTCGGTGTAACAATCGATTCATTTGAATTGCACGATCCAGCAGCGCGTTACTTTCTCCTTGTATGTAGTTGATGTTGAAGGCAGCCGCTACGGAAATGATCTACGGAAATCACACTCTTGTTTGTTTAAATATACAAGAGAGAGCAGTCATTAAGATCACGAAAATACCCTTCCTTGTTGATTTTTAAAGCGGATACGAATTCACGGTGGATTTGACGATATTTAAGGCTCGCTAGGTACACGGCCCCTCAGAACTTCATTTATAGCAGTCAACAAAGGATACTTCTGTCCAGAGGTGCCACGGAAATCGTCAGTTTCGACACTCCACATCATAGCACCGGCGAGACCCAGATGGTTGATGTATTCACACTTTTCGCGAACAGATCTAGGAACGAACGGGTTCGCATTAGACGTACGCAAGTACAGTATTAGTGCTACAATCACTTACTTGATATCATCATATCCAACCCACTGATTCCCCTTGACAGCATAAGGCACACGTTGCTGAGTTTCTCTACGAACGTCCCAACCACCTTGGCGAAGGCTTTCGCAAATTTCGTTATAGCCGAGCATGCCTGCTTCTCTAGTGTACGGACCGGCAGTTCCGGGACCATATGTCGGGGCGCCTATATCGTTGTTGTTAGGGTTCGCCAGAGTAAAAGTTCTTCCGTAAGATGGAATACCAACAACGAGCTTGTCAGCTGGAGCACCTTGAGAGAGCCAGTAGTGGACGGAAGAGTTCTAGAACAGTCAAATGAAGTATAATACAATATAGAAACCGGAAGATTAAACAAAAATGGTGAAGTACGCCATCAGCCATATTTTGCACCTACAACATTGAGTTTGGCTTGATCTCCTGACTCACGCGTGGCAGGGTAGAGGGGGGCGTTGAGACCAGCCCAGTTGTTCCAGGATCCGTTCATATCATAGGTCATCAAATTGATGAAATGAACGTGCTGAGCCACTTGATTAATGATATAAGATTGAGAAGCAGACTTCTCGGCGGCACCAACGGCCACACTCAGGATATAACCATGGCTATCGAAAGCCTGTCTTAGCTCCCTCAGTAGAGCCACGAAGTTCTCTCGGTCGCTGAGCTGGCCACCGCGCTGGTTGGGGTACTCCCAATCGACATCAAAACCGTCGAAATTGTATCGTTGCAGGAATTTGATCACGTTCTGAACGAAGGTGGACCGCTTACTGGGATTGCCGACCACCTCTGAGTACTTGGTAGAACCCTCGTTCCAGCCACCAATCGCGATCATAGCTTTAGTACCCGGACTCTCTTTGCTGCGAGCGACAAATTTGCCGAAACCGTCTTTACCGCCGTCGTCAGGTAAATCTGCCCAAGGGTCCATAATTCTAATGGTACCATCCGTATTGATACCAACGAAACTGTAAATCATGTGCGTGCAAAGGCTGGGGTCGATGTCCTTTATCTCAATCTTCCCGTTACCTGGTCGATAGACGGTCCAGCTCCCGAAGTAGCAAACGATCTTCTCTGAATAAGGAGAGTTCATTGTATTCTATATGCGATTGGAATCATAGATTTTATCCATGGAAGAAAGCTCTGATGATTAGATAGGTAGAATTTGTTCATCAGTGTTAACAAGTATAAAGCGATACTTACTTTCTGCTTGAACATTGGCCGCGATCGTAGACATGACGGCGATTAAGGCAATACCTTGAATATCTGGAATCAAGAGACTTGTTCTTCAGCTTTTTATCTAGCGATAACTGTATGATTTGATATCACTGATTTATTTAAGTGAACAAATAATTTTTCGATGACATGTAAAAAATATTTAGGAAACGGTACCAGTTTAGATTTATAACGCTCGAAGACTGTCAAAGTCGAAGGACCAATGTAATATTGTATTAACAACTTATGGCGTGTTCGATGATTAATCCTTTACTTAATCGTCGTCAGTCAGATTATATGTTCGCACGACCAGATCGTGGTCGTTCTGCCGCCTGACATCAGACCAGAAGCATTCGGACACGGTCGGAAATGTTCGGATCATTGTCAATAAAGTGAAAATAAAACGCTCTCGCCTACGAGTTTCCATGATCATACATCTGTAAATCGGATGGTCTATCTCCAGGCGTGACCCATTCCGACTGCAGACGGTTAAGATACGCAAATTCTCAGATACGAGTAGATTTATGACTCGAGCGACTGAATGTTCTACTTCAGAGTTTCATCAATTTATATCAACTGGCAATATAACAAATTTATTAATAAAATGAGAATCATGTGTATAGTAAATTCACTCTAATTGTCCAACAGCTTGTAACCGAAGTGGACAACTTGGGAAGAGGAGATACGATTATCCGAGCTTCACGTCTCGTTTTCATAGTTGATGATAATCGGGAACGGACAGCTGGGGAGGATGTACTGTATTATACATACTAACATATTCATATATACAATGTAGTATCTAATTCATTACAATGAAATAATGAAATAATGCGGAACACTTGAGCATCGTGTATAATTATTAGAAAGGTCTTCCAAAGATAAAATAATTTACTCTTTTCATACACTTTATTTGTTCGAGAACCTCTTTGACTCATCTTTACATTTTGTTCTGACGTTTTCTTTGGATATCTATGGTTGTACATATTTCTCGCTGTTGGCATCAGTAAGAAATAGCGCTCTCGATCTAACCAGATAGCGCATCTCGATTTATTCAGATAGCGTGCCTCGATCTCTGCAAATCATCAACGATATTTTTGTAATGCAGTCCGAATTGATAATTTAGACTATTCCTTTGTTATTACTTACAATTCTTCAAAACATCATTGATAGTTTTGAGAAGAGCGTTCTTGGGACCACAGTTACCATGGAAATCATCGGTGTCAATGCTCCAGATCATAACACCACCGAGATTTTTATGCTTGGCGAATTCAGCCTTTGGCTTGATCGAGCTGTAAAAACATTTGTATGGTATTATACAACCGATTCGACGCCTTTGACATACTCAAAATTTTAATATTGACAATGAACATTCACCTGGGATCATCGTAGCTGACCCACTGTTTACCCTTGTACGCATACGGCACGTCTTCCTTACTATCTCGGACGACCGTCCATCCGCCATTCTTCAGGTCTACGCATATCTCGTTATAACCAATGTTACCCTCGTCGTTAGTGTACGGTCCCTTTTTACCGGGACCGGATGTAGGGGCATGAAGACCATGCTTACTGCTATCCTTCAGAGTAAACGTTATTCCATAGAACGGTACACCAAGGATGAGCTTGTGGGCCGGAGCACCTTGATCGAGCCAATAGTGAATGCTAGCGTTCTAGCAACAATAGAAATATCTTCAGTAAAGCCGTCTACTTAGAACTGTTTAAGCAGAAAGATCGTTATAGTGAACTACGTAAAAAACCTTTATCATAAGAATATGGATAGGAAATTCTTTTACCATGTTACATCGAAATCTTGCTTTCAGAGTATGATTGAATATAATAATTTGTTCTGATATACGTACAATATTCAATTGCCAGTCGTAGCTGTCGTGCGCGTCTCTCTCAGATGCGTAGATCGGAGAATTCATGCCGGTGTAACCGTTCCAATATCCATTAAAGTCGTAGGTCATGACGTTAATGAAGTCCAACTGTTCCGCGATCTTCCGGATTTTGTACGATTTCGAAGCGGAATCTTGTTCGGCGCCGACAGCGGCACTGAGACTCCACTGGTGTTTGGAGAATGCGCTTTTCAGTTCCTTCAACAACTCAACGTAGTTGTTCTTGTCAGCCTTCTTTCCACCATTTTGATTTGGATATTCCCAATCGACGTCCAATCCGTCAAAGTTGTACTTTTGAAGATAGTGTACCGCGCTTTGCACGAACCGAGAACGCGATTCTGCGTCCGCGGCAATGTTGGAGAACTTTTTCGACTTCTCGGAAGCCCCTCCGACAGAAAGCAGAGCTTTGGCTCCGTGGCCTTTCACGTATTTGGTGAATTGCGGCAAATCGGACTCGTCATCGAGCAACTTGAACTCTCCGCTAGATTTCACCCCGACGAAGGAGTAAATCACGTGGGTGCAGAGTTTCACGTCAAGTGAGGTGATTGGGAACTTGCCTTGTCCGGGATTGTCTTTCGCCCAGCCCTCATAGTAACAGATGATTTTATCTGCATGTTTTTAGTTGGAAAAAAACAACTTTCTTAAGAAAACATCACCAGATCGCCAAGTACAAAAGACATGGTAATGTGAAAGAAAATTTTATCAAATTTCATGGAATGTACTACAGGAATTAGAATAAGAAACGTAAAATTTGAGAATACTCACTCTCCGCGAATGTTGAGACTGCGATAGCCAAGAAGATGGCGATAACCGAAAATTTCGTAAGCATCTCTAAAAAAGTTGTTGTTTTCTATATTAATAGAATGTAGATCTTCAATTATAAAATAATGATTAATTTAATTAGGTGATTTATAAAGTGAAAATTTCCATAAAAAATATGTGCAATGTAATTGTTATATACGAAACTAAAATGATGTTTTTAGTGGAAGAATTTGAGCGAACCCATGAATTCTTTCTCACCGTTCTCCTCGGCCGACCAGCTGTCGACTTCAACACTTGCATAAAGCGATTTCAATTTTGTCGGCCCTACTTATACTCAGCGTTGCGTGTTTTTGTTCCCATTGAAATGTATCAGCAAATTAAATAAACCATTGCCCCTACCTCGTGTGCTATTATAACGTTATTTAAGAGACATTCTTATCACAGCAAAGTGTTAAGCAAATATACCACGTAAGTATGAATGTATGTACGCGTCGTGGGTGTGCAGGATTTCTACGAAACACTTGTATTTGCAGTAGCATTGTTAATTTCGATTTCTTTGAGGGCACATTAGGTTATTGAACCTTTGTGAACATTGAAATGTGTTCTAGTAAAAAACAGTGGCGTTCGGAGATTAGTTTGTTTGCCTAATAAGAATAACTTATTACACTAATACAAAATTTTTTCACATGAGATTAAAATGATGTATACGATCTTCTCTCTTGAGAGTTTTCCTGCGTGTAAATATAGTCTATTTAGCTGTGATAGTCTCTAGGCGGTAATTACTTAAGATGTTACCTATTATTGCCATTTTCTAACGAACCTACTTTAGATATGATGAACTAGTATTTTAACAAAACATTTTATATAGTGACTGACATTCGGATGGAACACTTTGAATATTATAACATACGTGCAAAAATCTGAAGATGTTACGTTTATCGAAAAATATTCGTCTGTTCTAGGAAATATTATTACTGAAAATTTTAATTTTGCAGATAAGTACTCTTATTCCCTATTATCATTTGTAATTCTGAAATAATTTTCATTAATTATTCTTTGCTGAGTGTCTGTATAGAAACTGACATTTAAGAACAACTCAATTGTTGTCATATATCATCAAATTGATAAAATCAACGCGCTGCGCCACTTAATTAATAATATAGGACTGAGAAGCAGACATCTCGGCAGCTCTAACAACGAGGCTGAGAGTGTGACCGTAGTTATCGAAAGCCTGTCTTAGCTTACGCAATAGAGCCACGAAGTTCTCTCAATCATTCAACTGGCCATCGCGGTGATTAGGATGCTCCCAATCGAGGGTAAATAGGTTTTAAATAAAAAAACGTCGAAATTGTATCATTGCAGGGAGTTTACCACCTTCTGAATGAAATTAGGCCGCTTGCCTGGACAGCTAACAATCTAGAAAAACTTGGTGAACCTTTTATTCCAACCACCAAACGCTATCGTAGCTCTAGTACCGCGACTCTCTTTAATAAGGGCATCAAACTTGCCACTACACAATCGCAGTTTTTACACGCCTTTCTCCAAAAACTGTAAATCTACAGCTTTTTAAATCTCTCAACGCCTGTAGTTCGACTATGGTTTAACCGATCTCGATCAAATTTTCAACATATATTTCATATAAGTTACCAACATCTACGAAAGATAATTTTAAATTATCATTATGGAATCTGATAAAGTTAAAAAACGAGAGATTTCTTATTTTTTAGTCATTCCAAGTAATAGCAAAATTAACAAAAAGCATTTTCGTCATTGTTTAGTATACTAGTACTTCCATCATCTAAGAAAATTCAAGTAATTTAGTACTGCTTTAAAAAAAGCTATAACGATTTTGAAGTGCCCTTAAGTACGCATGTATAAACAATGCAGTATCTAATACATTTGAATCATACAGTGACGAGTAATCGTGTATTCCGCATAATTATTAAAAAGGTGTGGTAAGGATCAAACAATTTGCTCTTTTTATACAGTTAATTTATTCGTTAATTTATTACATTATATGCCATCGTTTAAATACTTATAATCGCACGAATCTCTTGTTGACGACATTAGTAGGCACCAACGTCCTCGATCCGTCCCGATAATGCAACTCGATCTCTGCAGGTACATCATCAACCATACTTTTGTAATGCAGTTTTAATTCGTAATTTATTCTATTTTTTTGCCATTACTTACAATTCCTCAAAACCCCATTGATAGCATGGAGAAGTGCGTTCTTGGGACCGCAATTACCATGGAAATCATCGGTATCAACGCTCCAAATCATCACACCACCGAGATTGTGGTGCTTGGCGAATCCAGCTTTGTGTCTGATTGATCTGTAAAAACATTTTATATGAACGTATAGAAATTCGTAATATACGGTATTATACAACCGATTTGACACCTTTGACATACTCAATATTTTAATATTAGCAATGAACATTCACCTGGGATCATCGTAGCTGATCCACTGGTTACCCTTGTACGCATACGGCACTTTTTCGTAACGAGTTCGGACGACAGTCCATCCACCATTCTTGAGCTCTACGCACAACTCATTATAACCAATGTTACCCTCGTCGTTAGTGTATGGTCCCTTTATCCCAGGGCCAGATGTGGGGACATGAAGATGGTGTTGGCCGGCGTCCTTCAGGGTGAAGGTTATTCCGTAGAATGGCACTCCCAGGATGAGCTTGTGGGCCGGAGCACCTTGATTGAGCCAATAGTGAATGCTAGAGTTCTGCCGACAGCATGAAGAACCTCAATAGATCTATTTACTTAAAAATATAGTGACCTATGTAGGAACTTTTGTCGTCATATTACATCGAAATCTTGCTTTCAATATATGACCGAATATAATAATTTGTTCGGACATACGTACAATATTCAATTGCCAGTCGTAGCTGTCGCGCGAGTCTCTAACAGATGCGTAGAGTGGAGAATTCATGCCGGTGTAACCGTTCCAGTATCCATTAAAGTCGTAGGTCATGACGTTAATGAAGTCCAACTGTTCCGCGACCTCCCGGATTTTGTACGATCTCGAAGCGGAATCTTCTTCGGCACCGACAGCAGCACTGAGACTCCAGTGGTGTTCGGCGAACGCGTTTTTCAGTTCCCTCAACAATTGAATGTAGTTATTCTTGTCTTCTTCCCTGCCACCATTTTGATTAGGATACTCCCAGTCAACGTCCAGTCCGTCAAAGTTATGCCTCTGGAGGTGGTGGACTGCGCTGGTCACAAAACGAGCACGCGATGCTGGGTCCGCGGCGATATTGGAGAACCTCCTCGACTTTTCGGAGGCTCCGCCGACGGAAAGCAAGGCTTTGGCACCGTGACTCTTCACGTAGTTTGCGAAGTGTGTCAAATCGGACGCATCGTCAAGCAACCTGAACAATCCGTTACGTTGGACCCCGATGAAAGAGTAAATCACGTGGGTGCAGAGATTCACGTCAAGAGAGGTGATTGGGAATTTGCCTGGTCCGGGATTGTACTTCGCCCAGCTTTCATAGTAGCAGATGATTTTATCTGGATTTTTAATTAGAAGAACAATTTTTTTAAGGGAACATCGCCAAGTACGAGGAACATGTTAATGTGGAAGGAAATTGTAATGAGTTTCGCGAAATAGTTGTGTGGAAGTTAGAACAAGGAACGTAACAGTATAATTTGAAATACTAATCTCATTTCCATTCAGGAATTTTGAAAATACTTACTCTCCGCGAATGCTGAGGCCGCGATAGCCAAGAAGATGGCGATAATCGCAATTTTCATACGCATCTGTGAAAAGGTCTAAATTAATAGAAGTCGAACTAAAAAAATGTCGGATACTTTAGCATGTACATCTCTAATTGTAAAATAATTTAACTAGAAGTGTTCCAAAGTGAAAATTTCCATTAAAAATGTTTACAAAGCAACCGATAAATATATACGAAACTAAGATCATGTCTTTAGTCAAAGAATTTAAGTGAAATCATACTGTCTCGTGGATTGGTCCAACGACGACTTCAACAGTTGTCGAAAGTAATTTCAATTTTGTCGGCCGTACTTATACCCAGTATTACGTGTCTTTATTCTCATTCCGATGTATCAGGAAATTAAATAAACTATTGTCGCAGCCACGTGTGACATTTTAACTTTATTTAAATCATTCTTATCGCAGCAACGTGTTAAGCAAACATACCATATAAGTTTGAACGCGTTGCTCATGTGCAGGATTCCTTCGAAATACCTATATTTGCAATAGCATTCATTAGGGTATTAGTTTTTTGTGAATATTATGTGTTCTAGTGAAAAAACAATGCCATTCGGGAATTAGTTTGTTGTTTGCCTAACAGGAATCTCCTTTTACAATTATAGCGAAGTTTTCCAATTGTGATTGAATGTACGATGTTTATAACTTTCTTTTTTTAAAAGTTTTCGTATGTATAACTATAGATTATTTAATTTTCATAAATTCGAATTCGAATGAAATAATATCATATGTGTAAGTTCTTCATATGTTCAAATTCTGGAGATGCATCGAGATTGAATTGTTTTTTCGCAGAACTGTTATAATCGATTATATTTTAATGCTACAGATAAATACTCCTATCCTCTATTATCATTTGTAATTCTGCAATGATTCTGGAATATTTGTTTAGACCGCACTTGAACTTTGTTAGTTATTATTAATCATTGACTGATATTTTTTATCGATACTTACAATTAATAGTAAGCCATAAAGATAGCCATACTCTATTCATACATCGCTTTACACTAATTTTTCCAATTATTCGCGGTAGTCCGTTAAGAATGATGTGTTACTAACTACTAAAGAAGTAAAATTATATCGAGCAATAAAATTAAGAAAACATTTTTACTAAAACTTTTTATTAAAACGTTTTGAAAATTACAAATTGTGTATATCATACAAATTTAATTTAATTGCACGGTTCAGCAACCCGGTACTTTGTCTCTGTAGTTGCAGCCGATGATAGTCGGGTCGAAGACGAGGCCGTCTGGACATTGGAACCTGTATGACACCAATTTTCCACCCTGATTCACGCAATTATAGAAAACGGAGCAGTCTTGAGGATCGCGAATATATCCTTCCTTCTGACAGATTCCTGACGCCGGTGGATTGGGCGGTTTTGGAGTAGGTGCTGGCGTAGGTTTTGGCGTTGGGGGTGGATTAGGATCACTAGGTACGCGGCCATTCATAACTTCGTTCATAGTAGTCAAAAGAGGGTATTTTTGTCCACAGATACCACGGAAATCGTCGGTTTCAACGCTCCACATCATGACACCGGCGAGACCCTGATTGTTGGCGTAGATACACTTCTCGCGAACGGATCTAAAAGCGAACACAAATACGTCAGTATAAAGGGCGTGAAGGGTTTGCATTAAAAGACATTCGAAAAGTGGATGTTACAGTTTGCTGTTGAACAAACTAACACCTACTCGACATCATCGTATCCAATCCATTGGTTCCCTTTGACAATATAAGGCACACGTTGTTGAGGTTCTCTGCGAACGTCCCAACCACCTTTGCGAAGAGATTCGCAAATTTCGTTGTAGCCGAGCATGCCTGCTTCTCTGGTGTACGGACCAGCAGCTCCGGGACCAGACGCTGGAGCACCTATACCGTTGTTGCTGGGGTTCGCCAAAGTGAAGGTTCTTCCGTAGGATGGAATACCAAGAACGAGCTTGTCAGCTGGGGCACCTTGAGAGAGCCAGTAGCGGACGGAAGAGTCCTAGAATAGTAAAATAGAGTACATTATAGAAACCGGAAGATTAAACATAAATGATGAAGTGCGCCAACAGCCATATTGTTCACTTACAACGTTGAGTTTGGCCTGATCCCCTGACTCGCGCGAGGCAGGGTAGAGAGGGGCGTTGAGACCAGCCCAGTTGTTCCAGGATCCGTTCATGTCATAAGCCATCAAGTTGATGAAGTGAACATACTGAGCAACTTGATTAATGATATAGGATTGAGAAGCAGACTTCTCGGCGGCACCAACGGCCACACTGAGGATATAACCGTGGCTATCTAAAGCTTGTCTCAGCTCCCTCAATAGAGCCACAAAATTCTGTCGGTCATTTGGTTGACCACCGCGTTGATTAGGGTACTCCCAGTCAACGTCGAAACCGTCGAAATTGTATTGTTGCAGGAATTTGACCACATTTTGGACAAAATTGGACCGGATACCCGGATTCGCAACTACTTGGGAGAACTTAATAGAGCCCTCGTTCCAGCCTCCGATGGCGATCATAGCCTTGGCACCTCCCTGTTTGCTGCGAGCGACGAACTTGCCAAAGCCGTCTTTGCCGCCACCATCGGGCAAATCAGCCCAAGCATCCATAACTCTGACAGTGCCATCCGTGTTAATACCAATGAAACTGTAGATCATGTGCGTGCAAAGATTAGGGTTGATGTCGTTTATATCAATCTTCCCGTCCCCTGGACGATAAATGGTCCAGCTACCGAAGTAGCAAACGATCTTCTCTAGACAAGGAGAGTGTTTTATATTATATACACGATAAGTATCATATATCTTGTCAATAGAATAAAGTTCTCACGGGTAATTGACAAGATAGGCAACGTTATTTCGTCAGTATAATCAAGAATAAAATGATACTTACTTTCAGCTTGGACATTGGCGACGATAGTCGCTATGAAAGCGACTAAAAACGCTACCTTGAACATCTGGAAACAAGAGATTCATTTCTTAACTCTTTATCTACTGATAGCTTTGTAACTCGTTAGGAAGACTGGATGATTACGGATTATTTTATTAAGTAAAGAATTAGTCATTGAACAAGCTGTGGTCTTATAAATACAGTATTACCTTGTTAACTCGACTTCGACGTTTCGCGGGTGTCGGAAATCTGTATCGTTACTATTTCCTCGATCCTTTTTATATGCCAATCATAACTGAATATTTAAAATTGTGTTATCTTATTGTATATTTACATAAAAAGAATTTAATCAGCCGACAAATCCACATGTCAAGATGTACGAAAAATTTTATCATGCACTTGGTCTAATATAAATCAATCGGTCCTCACAGGCGAAATCCTGTGTGATCAGTCGAATATGCAGATTGATCCCGATATAATTAAAGATAATAATAGAATACTTTCGATTTATTCGACTGTCAAACATCAAACATAGGGATTCATTGAAACTATTAGTTAATTGATTTTTTATGATCGCAGGTGGTCCACTGATCTTCATGGAACAAAATCGGTATTTTGTTTTCTTCTTGAACACGTTTTTGACGATCTAAATCTTTACATATGCATTAAAAAAAACAAACAACTGTAGTGTAACAGATTATAATCCACTTCAGATTGCTCCAAATTAAATTCATGGTTCCGCAGTAGATAATGATATCTTTGGAAATATACTCGAGGTTACCTGAGTATGACAAGAAACATATTCTTGTGTACACACCGCTGAGAAATCGGCAAACTTTGGAGCACGAAATAAAATATTTGTTCATTTGTTGTTATAATCTGTGATAACTCGTTTTTTCGTTTACAAATGCAATCTAATTTATTCCCGATCTTTTTATCATTACAGAAATTAAAAGAAAAATGAGAAGCACATTAGGTCCGGTTTATGTTTGGCATTTAGAAATATAACATGTGAGATTCAAGAGATTTCATCCTTTTATTGATTTAATCATCACTTAAACCTCGAAAAAATATCAAAGAATGAGCCGACCCATTGTAATGAATTCAATCAAAATTTAAAGAATTCTTTTAAAAATTTAAAAATAAGGAATACGTTACCTGTCGAAGATATAGAAGTACGGTCACACCAGAATTTCACGGGCGTACTGTGTTTCAATATTGTAAGCGATTACTTATAACTCAAATCCGTGAATTTATCGCAAACCCTTTTATCGGATAGATAACAGAGAAGGGGAATACCCCCACGTAAGGTACTATTATGTGAAAATAGTAATTTCTCAATATAAATAAAGGCATAACGATACCCCGTTAGCTACCTATGCAACATATTCTACTTTTTTAAAAAAGAAGTTGGATGAAAAAGAAATTCTAATAAATTATGGTACCTTTAAGGTGGATAATAAAAAAAATAAAGATGAATTTAGGATAACAGGAAGTTTAATTAATGACCAATGACACGTTTCTTATCTTATTCAATATTTCGTCACATTATAAATTTTATTGACTTTGGCATTACTCACTTATAAGTCATAAGTAAGTAATATTATTGTCTTCTTTGACACTTCGTATACTAAACTGTGTAGTTGTACATTTATTATTTAATATTACATTGATTGCAGATATAAAAGCTTTTTTCGCAAACCTTCACTGTTAAAAAAAAGTATGTATTTCGCTAAATTTCTTGAAAACAAATCTAATATTGATAAATTTACTAACACTAATAGTTATATTGTTTCCGTTAATTATCGATTAACGGACCCGAAATAATTGCGTATCGTTAACGATACTAAAGTAACAAATTTTTGCATTGTAGCAGATAACGTTAAAACTAGCATAGACATTTTTAAATAAATTTAAACTAATAAATTTAGACTATCTTCTAATTGAGAAGACGAATGAGTTATAAACTTTATTTTACAGGTATGATAAACAAAAATAGCAAACATCATTATGAATTATAATTGTATTCATTTCCGACCACTTGTGTGAAAAAGTTTCTTTGCGTCATTTAGTCAGAAAACTAAGAGACAGTGTATAATACACAATGCAGACTTGATAACAAGTGCTCACAGTTGTTTTTAACTTGTTTGTCAAAATGATATTTACTATTCATTATCTATACTGCATACATTAGCATTAAAGAACTGGTTTTTTGGTTACTAGTAGAAAAAATTATATAATTCAGTATTCGTTATGAATTAAAATATATATTGGTATGATACAATTACAATATATACAATTACAAATACAGTTTTATTTCATAATTTTCTACATAATATATTTCAAATAATGTATATAACTCATAAAATTTTATATTATAAAATTTTAATGCAATCCATAAAACTTGGACCATCTATTCTTTCGTTTTATGTATTCTCTTCGTAAATATTTCCAATATTGCTTAGTATTTTTATCTAAATCTTCGAATCTTGCAGGCTCAGTTCTGATATTCCACAACCAATCAGGATATTCAGAATCCGGCTTTATTTTCACATCTTCTCCTCCTTCCTTTAAAAGATTTGTTCCGCACACATGGGACAACAATTTATTGACATCTTTTTCAACAGGAATAGTAATTTTCTCTGCTACAACTTGTTTTTTAACAGACTTTTTGACGGATCCTGCAACAGTAGTCAAGACATTTTAGGTTAGCAAATTGTTTGTTCGTATTGCATGAATTAAAAAATGTATAGTAATCTTCATTATTCCCCTTTCAATAAACATACAACAATATAATACAAAATTGACTCCTTATGTAATTAATCTGTTAGAAAGAGTTTAGATACGCATAGCGTACAACATAACCTCTATGTCTACAAAATTAAATATACTACTATTCTATAAAAACAAAATAATCTTTTTACCTGCCGGATTTTTTATTTGTACTGAATATTGTGCAGAAATAGCAAGTCCTTGCTTTATTTTAAATAATCGAAATACCGAAATTAAGGACATCGTTCCAGATTATTCGAATTTATTAAATTCGTATACTATATGTTTTTTCTACACCGTATGCGTGGATATAGTTTGCATAATATTAAATATTTGCCCTTAACAAAAAATAATGTTAACTATTCAACACATTCCAAGTATATTTAAATACGCAATGTGTACACAAATGTATAAACGTAAAACATGGTAGAATCCATCTTAAAATTGCTACGCGGTTAATTCAAACGTTGACAACGGCATGGTTGCAAATGCGCAATAACAAACAATAGCTTTGTCCTGTATATACTGAACTTATAAGTTGTGATTTAATCATAAATATAATGTACATAATGTGTCAGCCTTTATTACATGATTGAAATCGAATTCACGAATTTGTGGTGTACTAGATTAATCATACTTTCATGTTTCGGTTATGTAATGCCAATAAGCAACGATAGAGTTACGCGGGTAGGTACAATTTTTCTACAAAGTATAAGAAGCCGTACTCAAAATTTATTGAATCGTTATAGATAAAAACAGTAGCCTTTGACGTAAGGGGTACAAAAGGAATATCAACAGAATCCATTCGCAAGGCAAATGTTCACGAAAATAATCAATTCTTGACTATAGCACCTGCTTTACCAATCCTACCTGGAGCACCTATCCCACCAAAACTATCAAAACGGTATTATAACACATTTAGGTACAAATAAATTATACAACCTAATACGTGATATAATTACTAAATCACATAACTTCTTTATAAATTTGTTTGTGCAGCCTAGCAGATTCTCCATTTAATATAGAGAATGCTAAAGCTGAAGGTTCAAATACAGTTGTCTTGCAATGGACAAGCGAAGGAAAGACTATGGTTGCAACCAGAACAGCTGCAGAGAAAGAAAAAAGTCCTGATAGAATATGTCTTGATAGGAGAGGTCTAACTACATTCCCAAATATAGTTGGGGAACCGCGTTTGCGCTTATTATCTCTTCAACATAATCTTCTCACAAAGATCGAAAACTCCAATTTCTCTCAGTTAACAAAATTAGTATTTCTTGATTTGTACGATAATCAGATTGAAAAAATCTGTAACTTTGAAATATTGGAAAATTTAAGAGTGTTATTGATTGGTAAGAATAGAATAAAAAATATTGAAGGTATGACACATCTTTCTAAACTGGAAGTTTTGGACCTTCATGGAAATCAAATTTTACAAGTATCGGACTTGGAGAATCTTACATCTCTGAAAGTACTTAACTTAGCAGGAAATAATATTAAAACAATAGGCTACCATGATTTTCAAGGTTTAACATCTCTTAAGGAGCTAAATCTCAGACGTAACAAAATCAAGAAATTATTAGGATTTGGTGAAACACCACAGCTACAAAAATTATATTTAAGTAATAATAATATTCAAAAGTAAGTATTTAAAAATCTGTAAAGATATGAATGAAATATAGTAGCATCTTATGAATTTCTGTTTTAGAATTGAAGATATAGGAAGTCTAGCAAAAGCATTACAGCTTAGGGAAATAACAATAGATGGGAACCCTATAACTCTAAATGGAGATTATGTGTCCTTTCTTGTGTCATATCTTTCAAATTTACAATTCTTATCTACAATGCCAATTACTGAACAAATTCGAAGAGCAGCTATGGCCTGGAGGACAACTAAAGAACAAAGTAGTACTACATTTTTAAATCTCAGTGCACAAGTCTGTATGAATGTACGCAGAGAAGAAGTTATATCAAATGCAAAAATCAATTGGGAACTTCTTAGATGCCATTCAAAACCATCCATCGATAACATTGGCAACAGTACTCGAAACAGTAGTATTGGTTTAATTCAAGTTCAGAAGTCAAATAAGTTTAATACATTAAAACCTAAGAATCTAGAGAAAGCAAAAACAAAAGGTTTTGGAAGTTTAACCTCAATAAATGAAAACATAGAAGCAACAAAGATTAATATTAAAAAAAGAAGTAACTCCAGTGATAATTTATTTAGACTTAAGGATACAACTAAAACATATCCATTAGAGTTTAAATTACCCCCTATTTTAGGTTCAATTGTAGATAATTTGATTAATAACAAATTTGATGAAAAAGCAGGTAAAAGTAACAAAAATTTTACAAAAATAAAGACTACTAGCGATGCTGATAGTGAATCGAACAGTGACTCAGAAAGTTCAGAAAGTCATGAAAACTTGAAGAGTTGCTTGAAATCTCATCTTCTAAATTCCAGCAATCACATTTCTCCTTGTGACATTAATAAGTCTGCTACCACCAAAGTATTTAATTCTATGAATAATTCTTCATCCACATCGACTACTGTTCATGAAAATGAAAATGATAAAACTTGTACTATTTTCAAATCTACTGGGGCATTAAATGGTGAAGATTTAACGAAACTAAAGCAAAACGTAAAAGTTATTGATCAATATGGAACAAGTGATTGCCAATCCAAGTCAAGCATTGGTTCCTCTGGCTATTTTTCGTTAAGTTCCAAAACTAATAGCATGGATAGTTGTAAGTCAATATTAAGTGACTCCAGCTCATCATCTGTTGCCAGAAATGTATTGTTAAAGAGTAAAAATTCTGAAAAAGATAAAAATAGAATAAAAAGTGCACAGGTAAAAAAAATAGTAACTTATAAAAGTAACAGAGCAGCAACAGCTCGAGCTAAATACAGAGCGTTAACACCGCCAAGTCCACCACCGTTACAAAATCCACCGAAAGAGAGAGAACAAGGTATGTGTTAGTAATACATTAACAATAATAATTCATTTAACATATATTACTAACACATTATAGGAGGAGATTATTTAATAGAAATTGTTGGTCGCTGCTTAAATGTTTATGGTCAAGGTGCATTACGTTTTATTGACAAACCATGGGACTGTTCAAAAGCTCAAGATGTTAATGTAGTTAAATTCAATTATGTACAGTTTAATGACGTGGCCAAAGTTTTGTGTAAAGTAAAAAATAGATTTCCAAACATAGAACATTTTATGTTTAAAGAAACAAATATTAGTTACCTTGGGCAACTCAATGCTTTAGCCGAAGTACAGGGATTAACAAGCATTGTTATAGAAATCGGGAATCCAATTATATCCAAGGATTGGAAAGTATATGCTATATTTCGTTTATCTCATTGGGGTCTCAAAGTTATTAATGGAAAGGAAGTAAATACATATTATATTTCATACAAAATGAAGTAGAATAAAAATCTATACAAAATATACACTTTTTCATGTTTGAATATTACCTTCAGATAACAAATGAAGAAATTGAATTGGCAAATAAGGAGTATGCTGGTCTCGTTGATATTGTCATGTATTCACTGCCAGAATCACTGTTACAACCTTTATTACAAAGACTTCATTTGGACAAAGTGCAAAGACAAAATGGAGAACAAATTACTGCCAAACAATTTTTACTCAACAGTGATCCAGCCCTTAGAAGTGTCGTCGCTAAAGAAGCGTTACAGTGGAGAAAAGGAAGTATAACACAAGTAATTGAGGAAGAATATAACTTTTAACAATAATTTAATAGAAGACTCAAGTTGCTTTTTTCCTCACAGAATTTCTTTCTTTTTCTTATTACAGGAAGATCTTATTTGGCGTCATAGGGGAAAAGTGCATCTGTTAAGTCTGATCAATCTCACTGTAGATGCAATACAAAAACTACAACTTCTCGAAAATAAATGGCCAAGTATTTTATGCGAAATAATTCACACTACTTTATCTGACTTTTCCGAAATGGATGCGTACATGAAACGTTGCAGCAAGACACTTGAAAGTGACAAATAATGCGCCTTCACACTTCATTTTACCAGTTAAAGTAGTGTGAACTTACAGAATTTAACGACACGCGTTCCTTAGTATGTGTTCACATTTATTTTGTTCATTTATTATTACACAGACTATAAGGCATGTTACAACTGTATATTTGTTATTTAATATCTATAACACGTTTACAGTGTTGTCAGCGATAAAGAATAATGCTTGAATTTTTATACAATATTTCGTGATTATGCAGTAAATAAGTCTATTGCAATGTTAATGTACAATAATTTATTTTAAATATATAACACATTAGCGATTGTCCAACTTATATGTGATATGCAAAAATAGAAGCACACTACAGACTTAAAAAAAGAATTCTTAAGAAATTACTCATATTTTTATTTAATCTATATGTCATTACGTTTAAATAAATCGAGTGTGTAAGTTCTATTTACAATATGATATGTAATCCTTCACCAAAGATGAATCAGTCGTTTCATATCACTTCGTTCCGATAATAGATTCCACGCTAAAAGAAATCGTTGATTTTTTCTCCAAACAAGATGAGCCGGTAGTTCCAGAAATGTCACTGAGGTCTGTCACAGCGGAAGCGAAGTTGTTGAAATTCTTCTTAATCTTCCGCGGCTCCGGAACATTTTCAAACCAAGGAATCGGAGAATATGTAGTTGGAAAGGACTCTAATTTCTTGGAATTTTCAGAGTCTTGCTCATTATGCGACAAACCATTCAATAAGGGCGCGTCTGCCGTAACTGAAATAAAACGGAAAGTTCACGTTTTAAGAAAAACATTATATCAACCTTATACATGTATGTAACTTATATTCTTCGTTTGCCAAAACAATGTTATATACAATCGTTTGTGTAATAATTAACCACAATCTTATGTGTATTGATCACAGCTGAGGCCATGCGGATCATTTTACGATTTCCTAAAGAACGTTTTATACGTACTTCGTCACCAATACAAGGATTGGTAAATGAAACGAAGAAAATGTTGAAAATTTAGTATGATTGAATTTAACAATTTATTTATCTTATCAAAACGAATGTTATTAAAATATGGAAGCATATCATTTTCATCTTTTAAATGAAAAAATCTTGTGACCATACAAGATAGTTATCTTTAATGACCACGAAAAATTTTGTCGAGTTTCCAAATGCATGTAAGTTTTATTGAAGTATGGTGTTTACACCCTATGTAATATACTATATCTTTCAATAGAACTTTCCTTCAATATTTATACAATAATACTAACATGCTGTGGGTAAGCCATGAATAGACTTCAACCCATAAAACCCTTGCGTTACGCTGATGCTGGTCTGCGTGAAATGCAATTGATGACGCTGGAAGTTCTTTGTCCTGCGGCAAACAGGACTTTGATCAGTCTTTAATAAGTACGACGAGGCGGAAGTGTCCATGGGTGCATGGCAGACAGCAGAGACATTTTCACCGAAATAATTTCCTTGGGCCTGTTGTTGTCTTCTCAGTGCTACCTGCGCTGCCATCACCCGCTGTCTTTCAACCACGAGCAAACAACAAGGACAACGGCAATCCTTCCACGCGCACGACCTTTTGTGACCCTTTAGACCGGAAATCACACCGTGGTTGCGGCATCTCGCGCACTTTGGACTCCTCAGACGTTGTTCCATGTTGGAATGCACTTGGCTAGAACTGTTGTTCTCCGTTTTCATCTTTATTGCTCGTAGAATATCCCTTAGGCAATATGCACTTCCAAAGTCACTTCATTGAAATATGATATTCCTTATCTTAACCAGTTTTGAATTACTCACGAAAAATGTACAACGGACTTCACCAAGGAGCTTCGTACCCTTCGAAACCGTTCCCGAATTTCTGCACACTGCTTGGACGAAGCGTGCCCTACGCACTGTTGAATGAGTTATATACTTAGAGGAATCTTTTTCCTGTGGCGAAGGAGGTGTTCCTTCATCTCCTCCTACCGATTCAAAATGTATTTTTAGAGAAGAAACACGCTGGGATTGGCTCCGAACGCGAAGAAATGCCGCCACCCTCGTAGACGAGGAGCCAATCGAGGACAACCAGGCCTCTCGGTGTTCTTGTTTCCATAGTGTTGTATCACCCTCAAGAAAAAGGTGAAGATCTTCGTTAAGCGAGCAATTTCTTTAATTACCGACCCCCGTGACGGGAGCATATCGATCTTCCGCAAGGCGGATCCGACATGTATACGCACAGAGAGTTGTTTGGAAGGGGAAGAACGAGATTCATGGAGTTGGATGTCTCATAAAGAAACAGACTACTTACCATTTAAAAAATCATCAATTTATTACTCAAATTAATTTTGATAATCTGAATAAACCTCGAAACCAGATCATCATGATATTTCTATAGTCAACTCGGTGTTTTTTTTTTTATTCTAGACATACTAGCTACCGCAAAAGCGTATTGTCTTCTAGATCACTTAGCTGATTTGTATAATAGGTAGAGGCGTTATGCTAATGCGGTCATTGAAATCTTTTTGTTCCTTCCCTCCGAAAGCGTTTGGTAAAACAGGGTCTGCGAAGAAGAAATAATGCAACGGTGGAAGGTAGATTTCCTTCGTAGCGTTTCCGAGGAAGAGTAACATAAACCGGACGCTTCCTCTCCGGAGTATATAGATTTTCAGGCAAAACAAGGGTAGAACGTAGCACACGGTGGGCCGCGGCACTTAAGAGCCGGCCTTCCGAAAGAACACTCATACGTTAAGAAAACATACTCGAAACTAATATTAACTATGCGTTGGCAACATCCGAGCGGATCGTATTAACGAGCTCTTAGAGCAAGATCACAGAAAGAATGCCATGTGGCCGCAGCTGGCGGTGTGTACCGTTGTTAGTCCAACGAGACTCTGTCTTCTATTTTTGCAGTACGCAATAGAGCGGAAAGGGTGTAGAGATTGCACTATACACCGATACTTGGATAATATACTATATTCTTAGTCGAACGAGTTCGGACAGCGATCCCAAGATACTCTAAACTTAAGTCTGAAATTCTGGTTCTCCAAACATCGCGAAATTCTGAGATCTATATTTTTATATATCCGAGGTACCAATGGATACTCGATTGCTTCTTCTCATACGTTGATTACCGTTAACTACACTTAGAGGTTGTAATTCTGCGATATCAATTTAAATTCGATGTGCAAACCATTCGTTGTATATGTTCAATGAAAATGCTGTAATGCCAACTAGCAGGACTTGAACATTACACACAATATGTTAACAACTTTTTAACATATGTATTTGAAAGTGTTGATCGGTTTAAGTTTCGACAGACTCTATTAATGGCACTTGTGTCGCCTTTGTGCATGATTTATGAAACGATCGTTTACAACCGCAAATGAATTTCTGTTCTTCGAATAGGAAACATCGGCTGTTAGACGACACTTTTCCTGACGAACGACGAAAGAAAGAATAATCAGGGAAGTTTAAATTTACATTCAGCTGGTAGGCACGCGTGAAACTCACCGAGGAATTCGCCCTAATGAGCGTGGAACGAAGGGGTGTCATTGTAGATGTTCCCTCCCCTTCTCCCATCGACGGCGACAGCTCCGCTCGAGGGTGTTGTCAGAACGGCAAATATGTTGACAGGTCATTCAACATCTTTCTACCGCTGGCAGCCGCGGATCCGCAGAGGATGCGTGACCAGACCGATGTTGCACCTCGGAAGAATATCTGCGGCTAAAATTGGCCCCTCTCTTTGGCTTTTCCCCGCAAAAATGACTCGCGGATTATTAATAACAGTGGTCACGTCAACTTCTGACCTAATACCGGCATAAACTACTCGATCAAACGAACCAAAAGTTTGTCATAATCAGACCAAACGTTCGCACATCTTTCAATTTTCGAGAAAGAGATTAATATTGATTTGTTGCATTTCTGAGGTCCACTTCAAAAGACCATTTCGTGGTTTATATTCGACTCTACACGTTCAGTGGTAGAAATTGTTCGAATTCGTGAAATGTTGCAATACTTTAGCATTCTCCGCGTGGTTACGCCAATTTCGCGGCTACTGTAGCATTTGTCAATCGGATACGAGATTTCATGTATTTGACAGACGGCCGACTCTATAAATAAATATTTATTAACAAGAGTAACGCAATCTCGCAGGGGAGAGCGAGCCGAGATTGAGTAACAGAAGCAGGCGGCGAACCCCCGACGAAACCGACAGCTCTCTGACATTTGCAAATCGTGGCACTTTGCATTTGTTCGCAGCCGAAAAACTGTTCGTTTCCGCTGAATCGCGGTATAAATGAATAAATCCGCGTCTTGACAGCCAGGACCGAGACCCGCGTTGAAAATTCGCCGCGTGTACCCCAAATGCGAACCGACCGAAGTGGCAGTTGCTACCTTCAATGTTGCGAACATGTTATATAACATGAAATTCAAACGATAAATCAAACTGGCGAAACATCGCGGCAGGACAACGAACACCGAAACTAACCCCGTGAAATTTCAGAGAATAATCTTGACGAGTTGTCGCGACATGTAATGCAATTTTGCAGCGAGAAGAGACACGAGGAAGTATTCTTCATTTATTTGCCGCTACTTGCAACGTCCATGGTATAAATACAAAGCCGAAGAAGTCTGCGGTCGCAGCAATACATCAGTTCAATTAACGATACTTCATCTGCTGGTAACAGAAAAGAAGATCTCGTATATTTCCTGTAGCTTTCGAGGCTTAGTTTTCGAGAAGCAAAAGGAGCAGCAGCATTAAATTCCATTATGCATTTTCCGTGAAACGTAGAATTGATTATTTATTCTATTAATATTATCGAAATATTTTATATGTTGCTAGAAAGCTGGTGAACAGCCAGTAACAAAGATCACTGCGATGCCCCACTGTACAAGCAACTTCGCATGGTACTTGAGCAAGTTTCTTGCGGGTTTCACGGGCATGCTCTTCTTTTACGTGGTTTTCCTGAAGGAGAAGTGAGTCACACGATTTAAATTAAATTGCAACGAACGCTATATCTGGGAAAAATGTTCTGCATGTTATAGAGAATATAGTTGCCTGTGCAAAGCGAGATATCGGGACTTCCTTCGTGACAGAGGAGAAAAGTGAGTCAGGTTGGTCATACGTGCGAGATTTCTCCGAGGATTTAGTTTTAATATGTTCTCGTTTCGTTGAATATATGCGTAAATTGTAACATCGTCGCGAAATCCCGAAGAATATCACGTACCGTATGGCCAGCGATGTAATGCGCATGGCGTAATCAAAAGTTCTAATACTCAGTACTAATTCCTGCACTTTAGACGACCAGGAATCTGCGGATGTGAGGCAGGGTATGCAACAACATTATTTTTTGATATTGATGTTTCATTAATATGAATGTTAATAATAGAATATTTCACGTAGGTGGCAGACCAAAGTTTATGCTTGTGGTTGCCCAAAATCTGTACACATGTGAGTATCAAAATTTAATTGTTTTTTTAGTGTCAATTATTTAATTATCTGCTATTAATTTATTCGTAATGATGTTTAGGGTGCGCTGGGCTGAAAGAATGGTTCATCGAGAACGATCCAGCAATCTCGGTGACTGCACTTGTGATAGGAAAGGATCCCGCTAAAAATGACAATGGTAATTTCGACTTCTCCAGCGAATCGCTGTAAGTCTTGCCATCATAAGTTACTTTGTTCTTGCCATGGATCAGTGACGTTCTGATTGTTTGAATTGCAGGTACATCGTCCGTAAATTGTGCACACTGTGCAACGCTACTTAATCGGAAGAGTAAGGTATATTGTAACATGACAATTTATAATTCGTTATTAATATATTTCCTGAATTAGGAATAAAGTAAACGCTATTGTCATATTAGCTTGCAGCATTAACGCCGTGTGTGAGAAAGAAAAGGTGGGGCCAACATTGTCTTTTCCGCCATTGCAGTGGAATCGTTTGTGCCAAAAAGCTTTTGAGAAAAAGTAGAAAACGTTCTTGCGCCCACGTACGTGTTTCCCAAGACACTATTACCGACTTCTGGAACTTTTGTGTTAGAAACACAAATGATGAATCGTGGAATCCTGGAAATAATGTCCTTAACCCGAAGTCGAGAATTAGATTTGCAAATTTGGAGAATGAAGATACAAAAACCGCAGATGAATCTGAAGAAAAAATCCAAAAGAATTGCTGCTACAACAGATTACATAAAAATCACAACTCTGTTGAAACAGAAGCGAATCTAGATGTCATCTCACAAAATAATGACAAATATATAGACGAAGTTCCTTCGAAGTCAAGTGAAGAAAATAGCAAACGGGAAGTGTCATGCGATCTTGTTGATATGAATATGTCTCAGTCATCCGACCAACATATTGAAGTTCCTTGCAAGGAACAAAACTATTTCAACAATGCATCAAAGATGATTTTAGATCAGGATATTTCGAACTCGCAAAATGTTAATGAGATCTGCGATATTAATGCGAGAACTGAATTGGCAATTGATTCGAACGAAAGCGATTATTCTTTAAAAGAAAATAAAAAAGTGTCTAAAAGCGAGACCAGTTTTAGCGAAACAATTATAACAGATACTTGTATGGATTCGATTCTGTACCGCGAATTGCGAACAAAACGTGCTTCTAAAATGGAGGAAGAGTTGCCAATAGTTCGTTCAAAATCTAGCAATGGCATTGAATCAAAATTGAGTCTTGGATCGGAACAGAGTAAGTTGGTTCAAAATTCGAATACCGATAAAAAGACTCTAGAAAATTATTCACAACCGGTTTTTGTCAAAGAAACAGATACATATAGTTCAGAATGTTCCGCGACAAAGCCATTTGTGACTTCAGGATCGCAAAACAAGTGCCTTCATGATGATTTTGAAACTGTTTCTACTTGTTTCAACGCCAGTCAAGCGGGTACAATAAGACAAAAGAACGTTTGCAGAAATTGTTCTCACAATTTAAAGTTAGTTATCGACTTTCTTACATACTTAAGCGGCTTACATTTAATACTCGTATCATCGTTTCAGAAGTCGCAATCGGCCAAAATGGAACATCCCTAAAAGAGGTTCCTCGGCGAAATTCAACTCTGAAGTCTTGGAGCAACACTGTAAATCCACCTGTAATAGTTCACATCCGCAAAAAAACAATTTCTCTAATGACAATATGAAATTAGGAAGGATCATCGATTCTATGTTCGATCGCGGATCTACTTTAGCTACGGGAAACTGTTTCCCGAAATATAAAACGCCGTTCTCACTAAACGAAAAGAGAGTAATTGTGAACATGGCCAAGAATCAGAAGTATGAAGACCGAACAATTCTCGGGGAAAGTTCTTCCGTAGTTTCTTCCGAAAGCTCTGATAGCGATAATCGAGCCTCTCTCCGTCGTCCATTATGCAAATCAAGAATACGTAATCAACATAATCACAGTCGCATTTCTTCATCTAAATTGTCCCCGTGGAAAAGGTGTCCGTCTTGCACGGTATTGTTCGAGTACTCCAACTACAAGAAAGGGGAATCGATCTCCACCGTTCAAAAGCGGAAAAGAGATCAAAGATGGGGGGGGAGTTCAGCATCAACTTCTTCAATATCGTCTGTCGCGACATCAATTTCTAGGGAAACCTACGCGTTTAGAAGGAATAATCCTAATCGGAACATGCATATCCTATTTAGAAAAGGTAACAGAATGTTTGATGAAGAAGATGCAAGTGTTTGGGAATCGAGGAACAGATTTAGAGGGCCTAGACTTTACGAACAAGACACAAATAATAGAACGATATACACGAATGAACGTTGTGTAAATTGGGGCTTCAATTGTGCTTATTAAGTGATTTTTATTTAAGTAGTAAGAAAATGAGTAACTTCATCAGCGACAAAGAGGTGCAAGTCGCATGGTCCAATTATTGAGATTTAATGTAAGCAAAGGTCTCTGTAGAACATACTGACAGGATTAATCGGACATTCTTAATCTGTCACTTTTGCTTTGTTACAATGACAAGTGAGAAAGAAGAGAAGATGTCCCATCGAAATAAAATTAAATAATCTTGCCTTATTTCGAAATTTCCAAAAGTTTGAATAGAAAGAACGAATTTTCATTTGTTTCCTGACTCTCTAAAATGAATTCAAGATTATATCCACCGTGTCTTTTACTGGAACAGTATATCATGATGTTTGAACGAATCTTACAATCGCTGAAAAACGGAAAATTGAAACGTGGCCCCTTTGATTGTAAATTTAACGGTGATAACCGTAAGGAACAACAGTAACGAGTGGTCGTAATTGGCAGGTACCGAGTTAGTAGTGAAACGCCGTGAATAAATTGGACGTACAGGGGTGACGCGTCCCGTTGGACGTGCGTTGGAAAATCTGAAACTCGATTAATACGCGTCGTGTCCGTAGGTGAAGAGTCTATAAGTAGAATCTTCGGCGGACACGGACGTCAGTCATATTCATATATTATATTCTGAGCCGGTAGACGAAACCTTCCTTTACGCTAACGAGATATCCGCGACGGTTAACACTATGCATACATCACATGATGCCACGGTATACATCTTCAACGCAAATTTCAGCTACAATTTGCTCGACGAAAAAGCGACTTTCTGTTTTCATGTTATGAACCAAGCGGTTCTTTAGTTTATAAAGCATGTGTATGTTATACTTTATGACCGTTGTGATACATATTTATTTTTACTGAAGGTCTTTAACAACTCGATAAATTTTGTAATGGAATAGGGATAAGAAATGAAAGATTTGTTCAAGCTATAATTTTATTTCATGCTGATTGAAGTTTATATAAGTACATAACTATTGCTAAATAGAAAAAATAATTTATAGGAAATAATCCAATGATTTTTAAGTTGACAACGAAACAGCGAAAACGTTTGTCGATGCACTGGTGTTTGCACGACAGCAAAGCCTTTTTTCCTCTCGTATGTTCTCATCTCAATCTACTCAAGAATCTCTCTGAATGGCAGGCTTTGTAAAGGAAACGTCGCAGCTGCGTCCCTCTCGCTTCGTATTTTGCACACATTCCGATGAAATAAAACGAGACTAGTAAGGGTGTCGAGTTCAACCGAGAAGAAATATTTCGAAACGGGATGTTAAATGAGCGAACTGTCCGACTGTCACTCCGCCTAGTACCCAGTTTCTTAGCACTTAACGAAAATATGAGCCAAAATGAATCTACATATTTTCGGTATCCATGTTACATATAGACTTAACGTAACACTACCACACTCTTTACAAACGATTTCAAAACTATACTTTCTTCTGTATATTGTTTATTTATTTACAAATAAATTGCTTCATACAGCTAAAATAAAGAGTAGACTGAACTAATTGCCAACATTGTAGTCATAACTTTATCACGTTTGTAGGATATCATTATTAGTATTCTCCAATAAATTTTTCTGTTTAGTTTCATAACTAGTATATACAATTTTACAACAATATTGTAACTTTCAGAAGAATTATTTAAAGTGAATAATATTGCACGTTATATTTTTCCATGTTTTGTTCTATATCAGTTTTTTGTTAGAAGATATTCTTTCTCTGAAATAAGTTTATTTTTTGTAAAACATTTTTCAATCCATTCGCTTCTGACAACTATTACATGCCTCTGTAATTCATTGTCTATTATACTTCTTAATTCAGAATTGATAGAACGCTCATCAGTAAATATGTGCGTTACAGAATCGTCAAAAGTTTCTTTAACAGTTCCAGCCAAAAAACGAAATCCATATTTGTTCAAGTCTGATGGATTATTGAAATATCCCACTATGCTCCTAAACATGGAGTAAGGTGAAATTCCGTCGTCGAACAACTCTTCGTCTAACTTTTTCATTTGTGCAAGATCGAGTTCCATAAACTGTGCCTAAATAAGATTTTATAACATTGTCAATTTTATACTTAAAATTGTACAACTAATTGGATGAGAATAGTACCTCTTCTGCAGCTTTTTTTAATGAACGTTTTAAACTTTCTTCGGTTGCATCTTCAAAGAAATTGTCATAATAATCGTCGTAATATTGCGCTAGCCGAGACTTTGTTGATTCACGACAAGTTATTAGATCCCATGGGAGAAAGTCATTTAATGAAGACCAGTTTTCTTCTTTAATAATGCGCTTGAACCAATCTATTGTTACCACGTCGTATTTATTGCTTTGTATAATATTGTTCGCCCTTGCCTGAGAGGATCAATTTTTATATATTACTTATTAATCCCCATTAATAATCTAATAAAAATGTACAATTAAAATACTTACTGTTTTAACTTTACCAACAATGATACAGTAAGTTTCATTTAATGGGTTTTGTACAACCTTTGCTCTATGTTGCCATAGAATTTCTTCAATACGTTCTTTGGGAAACTCAACATTTCCATTTATTACACAAATTTCTTTACCATCAAGAAGTCTTGTCAGATAAGCGGGTGGATTTTCATAGATACTTCGTCTCAAGGGTTTATTGTCACATTTGAGAGAACGTGACTTTATTGTCTTGCGTACTTTCGCTTCAGAAGTATCTTCTATATCATCATGGTCTGCATCTCGTTTCGTTAGTTTTTGAACTGGTCGAGAATCCTAATTACCAATAAATTATACTAAACATATACATAGTCATATAATGGAATTCATAAAACTCAATCCTTTTGAAAAACACATACTTTAACTAACGATAACAGTTCTACAGTGGTGCATACATTGTACCATGGTTTGTCAGTTCTAATCTTGGTAACTCGTGGGAATCTTAAACTATATTCTGTTGGATAATCGTTACTTCTTATCATCTCAGATGCCCTTACTGTAACAATTATAGATTCTTCAGGAGTAACCCACAGACGTGGTTTATCTACCTAGAAAAATTAAAATTAAGGTTACTAACTTAATATATTTAAAAATATCTGTATTATGTAGCTTACCCTAGGTGGAACTACATTTGCTGGGCATTCTGTTTTACATTTTTCTTGAAGCTTATTAGAAAGACCTCTTAATTCATCGTCGGAAAACCCGTTACTTACTCTTACAACTGATAGAAACACTGTTGGATATTCTCCTGGAATATCTGATGGTCTAGCAACACCTACCAAAAAACTCTTTATCATATTCATGAACTTTCCCTCCCCATAATATCCACCAAGGATAATCAAATCGACATCATTCACCAAATTTTCCGAGTACTGCAACAGCATATTGTAAAATATAGAAAAAGTACGACAACATGACTATGTATCTCTCTCAGACGAAAAGATAATATACGCATGCCATGCTTTAATTTCTCGTGTTGAGATCATTCTAACATGCAAACTTTGAATTATATGTATAATGTACCTTCTACAAATATGTAAATATAACATAAATTGTCATTCCTACACAGAGTTCTTTCGGTTGGTAAAGAAACAACATAATTCAACGTTTACGTGTGCCATCTTTTTGTCCGAGTATGTAGTAATATTTGTTAATGAAGGAAACAGTACCTCTGCTTTTATTTTATAACAACCACTACCATCTCGTACGTTTGGTTTATATTTAATGTCACATTTTTTTATTACTAGTCCTTCTTCTTTGTTTTTCATACTCTCATTGAATAACCGGTATAATCCTTCACTTTCAACAAAATATTTGAATTATCTATGTACACAATTTTCTTCTTAAATTATTTTTTAAATTTGAATTGTACCTTGTAGAAATCTTTTTGTTTTCGCACATCATAAGAGAACCTTCTTCTTCGTCAAATGCTTCTTTTAAAATGTTCAACCTTTTCTCATAAATCTCGTTAGTAAGTAATATATCATTGTACATAATGATGTCATATGCAATAAAACATGGCTGATGACGACTGTTACTTGATAACTTTTTAACATCAAAATTCATTGCCTTTGAACCCAACAACTTCTTTTTTTTATGCCAACCCATTAATTCACCATCTAGGATTATTGATTTACATTGAGAGTTTAATAGTCGACTAAATACTCCGCTCATAAAACCTGTAATAACGAAATATATTAAATACATTAATTTTTACTTACAATACGTGTTAACTATACCTGAAGAACTAGTTTGTCCATAACCAGGATTACTTGTAATTTCGAATCCTTTTCTTGTAAAATATTTATAGCTACCATCTTTCATGTGCACCTGAGATCGTTCACCATCATATTTACATTGAACAAAATATTGTTCACCTCTGACAAAAAGTTTTTTTGTATCCTCAATTTTACATTTCTCTAACAGCATGGGTCTAAAATGTGAGAATACTTTGATATCATGGTGATACCTCAACTGATTATTAAACAATGTGTCACAAACGTGATGCAAATTTGACACATTAAGTGCTGAATTTGCATCTGGATGAATAACTAAAAAAACAATAACATGTATATCAGTAAATTATAAAGCATTTCGTAAAAAACCACTGCAACAGGTAAATGCTAATGTGAAAAAATATACCTGCCAGTATTTTCTTTTCTCCAATATTAAGTTTTAAATCTTTAAGAATTATTCGTGTTATCCATTTAAACTCTAATGCATTGATTTTTCCTAACAAAATTTTAAAGGTTTCATCTTTTTGTGCAAGACTTTCGTTTTTCAATGATATACTATCAATGAATGCATTAACTTGTTCTATACTAAGGTCTGAAGATTCACTTTTGAAGCGTTTCCATAAAGTCCAAAAAGCTATTTCTGCAAAATCACGCCCTGTCTTTCCCGTTCTTGGAACTCTAAAACAATATCGTATTCCTATTAATTTTGTTTTATAACAATAACAAGAAAAATATATCAATTAGTAATCTTACTTGTATTCTAAAAGTTTATTTGCATCCTTACTGCCTTTACCTAAGCAAAATACACGAATATAAAGAGTGGCAAGAGATTTCTCTTTTAGATTAGTAGAACCACGTTCTCGTTCCAGTCGAGGTAAAATTAATCTGAATATGGGGAAGATTGAAACATCCTAATAATAAAGAAAATCATAAATGGCAATCAATTATTATTACTGAAATATTATTAAATGGTATACAACTATACCGCATTAGGATCTTGTGTCTTCAATTTGCTACCAATACAACGACAATGTTGCATGAATTCCTTTAACACATCAGCCTTTTTAGCAATAGTTGCTTTGGTAACTTCTTCGAAGACATTGCATAATTGTTTAAATTCAATTTTTTCTGCCAAGGAGACACTCATATCGTTTACGAACCTAATGAACAATAATAACTGATTATAATAAATATAGCAACCTCAAAAACATGTATAACATATATGTGCCCATAATTATGAAAGTGGTCTAAGTCATATTTTCTATAAAAAATATTTTTACATTATGCGACATTTTAATTTATAATTTTATTAGTCTTGATTAATGGAAATTTATTATAGATATGAAATTTTGTGTGAATTTCATAAGAAAATGTTGTTTTTAAAGCTTGAATTGACTTAGACCATTTTCAAAATTAACTGAATGTTCTATAAATGACATAAAGCAAGAACGAACTATGAGTTTTATTTGAAACAATAACTTTAATGAAATAATTCGTGCACATTTATTAATGATACTAAAAAAATAATACATTTTCGTCATTTCGAGTTTTTAAGATTTTTAAAATATTCCTGAAAAACTGGAGGAATGTATGGTAGCAAACACATAATATCTTTATGTTTTTCTCCCGATGCTGGTCTAGTGGTGGTGTATAAAGGAAGTAGCTTAATATTTCCGTATATTTTGGGACTTCCTCTTTTAGGTGAAAGATCCAAAACGTGGAATTCAGAAGCATCTAAAGAAGTTTTATAGAACATTTTATATGGATCATTTTTCACGAATCTCGTCCATTGTATTCGCAACCAAGAGACAGATTCGCTCGCGGTATTTTTTCCTCTTCTTGTTGTTCACTCTTCTAGTGATTTCATTGAAATAAAATCCGTCTGCGACATTCGTTTTATCGAAAATGTATTTCTTCTTCTACACTTTTCTATCAGTTCATAATAGTGCTCAGGGTTGTATAGGTAATTTGCTTTTTTTATTTTCATTTCTATCAACCCAAAACCACGGTCATTCGGTAGAAAGGACCAAGTTATGTTTATATAATTTCCTTAAATTTTTGACTTAGACCACTTTCATAATTAACACTGAATGAATTCCATATAATGTTGAAATTACAACCACCATCTAACGGTTCATTTTTGACGATATCGTAAAAATTACATTGAATAAATTTAGTTTAAAATAACTAATAAACTCATTTTTTTTAAATTTTGACTTAGACCACCTTCATAATTATGGGCACATATGTAAGAGGTATGTATCATATTTCTAAATATTAAAATTCATATGAGGGTGTTAATACATTTATTTACAATCGTAACAATTCATTTCACATTTCTCTTACATATCATAAGTCCTAGGTCTTGCAGAAGACCAGGTACAAATAATATTACACACTAACGCTCTTAAACTAAATTGTAATGTAATCTTCAAGATACATTCTTGCTAAAATATAATTTTCCGAGTGTAAATAAATAAGATGTAGATTGAAGGCAGCTTCTTGCTTCAGGTCTAAAAGACGTGAATTTTTCTGTACTAGTTCACCAGGATGTTCATTAAGTACTAATTTGTAAAAATGCACAGCTGCTGGTAATAAACCAATTTGATGAAATGCACGACCCATATTATAGTATGTTTCTTGTTTTCCATCTTCACCTCGTAGTTGACAATATTTTCTTAAAAAAGCAATACCTAAAATAAAATAATACAATGTTTACATAAAGTACTTTTCAAATATAACTTTTAGTATACATACATGCATAGCAGATGATAAGCTTAAATAAATTTATAATTACCTTGAATTATAAGTTGATTCTTTTTAGCAGATGATTTTTGGCATGCCATTTGAAATAAAGTTATACCTATAAGTAGAGCTAACAATGCGCTAGGTGCTACTTTAAAGAGAGAAATGTAATCATTAAAAGCATATATGTATGTTGCTGAAACAAGACAATTGTTCGCATGCATTACATGTACATAAGAAAATACATCTTCTCTTCCAAGAAGACGCATAATAAATCTGTTATGCCGAGAATCTTGTGCCTTTTGAACAATAATATTCAATAAATTCCAAGAATTTGGAGTTTGACAAATACGTAGCAGATGTCGCACGATATTATATCCATGATAAGAATCGTTATTATAAATACAGGCAAACGAGCACAAAAACATTATATGCTCGTTTCTTTTTTCAAATCTCTTTGATGTTAAAGCACTCAAACAAATTCTTTGGAGTAAACCATATTTCTTTAATTTACAAGCTAATTTACACATTTGCAGAAGCAAAAAGAATTCACTTCTCTCACTAAGATCTGTTGGATTAAGAAACACAGGAGCATTATCTTCCTCAAATTTTTCTCCACGTGCTAGCCGATTAAGTTTCAAAGAATCTATACGGTGTTGAACGGAGTATGGTCTTGTTATTGCACTTATCTCAACTTTGTTTCGTATATGAATACAATGTCTAGAGAAGAGCAACATACCAGATCGAAAATATTCATCATATCTCTTCACTTTATGAAGAAGTATTGTTCTTCTGTAAATTACTTGAGGATCTAAAGCATCTGATTCGAGATCTTGATCAAGTATGTCTATTGCTTTATTATATTGACCTCTCAATTGATACAATTTAGCTAAAGCTATTCTTGCACCTAAATGCTGAGGGGACAATTTTGTCACAACTTCATATGATTTTATTGCTTTCTTTAATTCTTTACAGCCAACCCAGCATTCTGCATGTCGTAACCAAACTGCAGCTAAACTATAATTAGCACTATTTACTAATGGATCTAGCAATAGTAAGGCATGTTCAAATTCTTTCTTCCCCATTAATGTTTCAGCTATATCTAAAAAAAGATCTCCAGAAATTTCTGGACTTTCATACGTGTGGAATTTCGGTAAAAGCTTTTTTGCCAGTTTCATTTGCTCTAATTCAATAAGTGTTATAAGAAATTTTGCTTTTAAATCAACAGCAACACTATCCGGCATTTCACAGCTTTCTATTTCACCTATTTTCTGCTCTTCAATTTCGTCTTTCTTTTCATTTCCAGATTTTTTCACTGTTACGATAGAATTTTTATCATTCGGGTTTTTATATTTTACCCATATAGTTGTATATACTGTCAAAATATGTAAACATCTTTTAAACTTCTTTAATGCTATTAATATTTCCGTCATAATATTAACTTCCTCCAAAGTAATGAAACTAGGACACTTTGTAAAAATATTTTCCATTGCTTCTAATGCTTGTTCATTATTATTTTCCTCCATATAACGTTTGGCTAACATTTTAGAATATTTAATTACATGTTCACCATCCTCTGGTTCCAACTGGCAAACTAATTTTGAATATCCTCTTAAATAAGCCTTTTTGTCTCCATATCTTTCTAAAAGTTCTGCTCGTGTTTCATATAAGCTCACATCTTTTGGACTTCCTTGAATTGCTTTATTATAACATGTTATAGCTTGCTTAATATCTCCACTTTCAAGTGACATATTTGCTAATCTCACCCATTTATCAGAATCTTTTGGACTGAGATGAGCTGCTATTAAGGCAAATTGTAATGACTTCTCTGGCTGGTCTGTTTCATATATCATTGCCAATGTTTGAAATGGTTCTGGAGCACTTGGCACCTGTCTACAGAAATGTCAAAATGTTTACATTGCTGGAGGATATATTGTAGTATCACATTTTCCTTTTCATGTTATAACAAACACTTGCCTAATTATTTCCATACATATTTGAGCAGCTAATTCTGCATCCCCTCTGGCAAATCTTAAGTTTGCTTCACCCATCAACCCCTGTAGTGCTGGAGGAAGTGTTCGTTTTTTCCTTTTGAATTTCCCTTTTGGTCCTCTTCTTTGAGCAACTTTATTTATTCCTAAATCATCATTGTCATTTCCACATCTACACATAAAGAGATCAATTGCAATGTATTCCAAATAAAGGAATATGTGTAATTGCTAATTACTACCTAACAGGATCAGTTTCTGTAGTTTCTAAATCTATATCTTGATCCATTCTAGATGAATATTCAGAAAATGTTAATTCTCCATTTAGAAATTGTTTTGTTAATTGGTCCTCTTCATCTGCTGTCATTAATATATCTTGATCTTCTGCGTCTGTAGCAATATCCATGATAGCATTATTTTGTTCAACATAAGTATCAGATATTATGTCCTGTGTTATATCTTGAATCTCCAAAGCTTTAGCTTCAACAAATTCTGCCATATCCACATTCATATTGCTTAAAGCATTTTCATCCAATTCTTCAATTATCACTGTTGCTATTGTGTTTTCTTCATTAATTGACATAGTATCTTTCTGATCCAATGACAATAAGTTATTATCAATGTCAGCTTCTTCCATTTCACTATCCACAGTAGTTTCCATAGTAATACAATTCTCTTATTATTCTCAATAGAGAACACTATAAGTTGAAAATATGTGAATAATAAATATTATTCAATATAACAATTTCTTATAAAGGTTGTTTTAAAAACAAGAGTATAGCATCAGAAAATCCAATACAACACGCACTATATAAATAACTGCGTGACTGTTTAATTCATACATACATTAGAAACACAATAGCACATACATACACAACTAACATTAAAATATCATATTTTAAATCATTAAACTTATTTGGGTTTTCCTACAGATAATCTCAGCTCTTATAATTTATATATATAAATACACAACAATACATTATATATATATATATATATATAATGAAATATGTGTATATCTATAAAAAACAGATTTATACTGGAGGTTATTACTTAAATTCTTTACCTTCGTTAAGTGGTGCAATCCAAAAAATTTTCCAAAATAGATTTCTATGTTAACAATCACCTTTTTTGAAATGTTCCTTTACAAGGCACAAAGCACTATTAATGTATTTTAATTGCTTGAATCAACATGCAGAATGCATAATGTAAACTGTAAACGTTCGAACCTTTGCTACTGACATCATTACATATGCATACTGTGAACTATACAATATGAAGTACAGTGATGCTTCATCATATAGAGCCATTTCTACCTCACCATATTGCACCTTTTTATCCCTACCATTTTAATGCGCATCCAGCTTCGCGCAATTGATTTAGAAAGAGAACGAGAGATGACTGAGAGTGACCGACAGAAGCAGCGGGCTCTATGTGTGAATGTCCACGCGGATGAGCAAACTACATTGGTCGTCGATGTGACTGATTTCGCTTGTGTTGTGCTGTTGTAGTTCTTTATCTAAAACTGTGAGGGCAGCACTACTTAGCTGTGTACCGTTAACCAATCAGAGAAAGGCAGTTTCTGTACCATACCTCAAATGTGTGAGCCTCTTGCCCCTGGTATGGTGAGGCACTACTGTAAACAGTGTGATACGGCAGTGCATTATGATTTGTTTGATCGTCATTCACGGGCGTAATTTATTCACGAGAAAGTACAATATTGGTCACACTTCAAAGAAGTGAGGGAATGTGATGAAAATATTGCAGAAAAATGCATATTTGGAGCAGCTCAATTTTCAAATCAAGGCAAACTTTTATTTTAAGAATTTTGAGGTTATGACATCGAAAACAAGATTTTGACAATAAAGAATCATCTTTGAATTATTTACAATTTTTGTAAAAGTTAACTATTCAGACGGATATGAAGCTTCTCCTTGTTTCACTAAAACATTGAGTGGGAGTATGATAACAAATAACACTGTTTAATAAATTATGCCTTTCTACTGCATGTAAGTTTAGCAAACTGTATAAATTACTTTCACATGAATTAAATTAATTATAAGCTACAAAAATGTATATGTTTATATTAAAAAAGCAATTCGAACTTTTACAATAAATAAATAATATTTTCATAATTATAGTTCTAATTTAGCAGTAATTATGTACTTCAATTGATAATAACATTATTGCTTATTTTTCAGCTGATAATAATAGTATGAAGCCACATAAATGCTGGCTATATATTCCTTTATTGTTACTGCTTGGTATTGGAACTAAAATATCAAACAATCAAGTGAATTGTTCTGATAAACACAATAATACTGTAAGCTCTGACATTCCTAATATAACTAAATCATCCTGTCACAGTAAAGATCCAGAGCAAATAAAAGTTCACTTTGCTAGCAGAATTGTTGAAAACGAATATATTGTAGCATTTAAAGGCTACTATAAACTGCATGCACGTAAAAATTATATAAAAGCTGCATTAAATTCATCTGGCATTTACAATTGGAAAATTTTATTTCGTGACAATTTGGCTAGCGATTTTCCTAGTGATTTTGACGTTGTACTCCTGGAAGAAACAGATAAAAATAATGGTCTTGATGCCTTAACCGATCATCCCCTCATCAGGAGGGTTACACCTCAAAGACTCGTTCACAGAAGTTTAAAATTTGTGAATGCATCGGAAGATGCTGATTTCCCAGAGTATAAAAATTTTAGGAGAAAAATCAACAACTATGTGAGACTTTGAATTTTAATTTAATTATACATTATGTCATATAAATATCTGCTTATAAATATATTATCTTTTTTGGGGCTTTTAGAATAACCAATTTTGGCAATCAACCAATCGTCATACTTCACGTAGATTATTAAGAGCTATACCAAGACAAATTACAAGCATACTTCAAGCTGATGCTTTATGGGGAATGGGAGTTACAGGAAATGGTGTTAAGGTAAATAATGTAATTTAAGATCTTTATGAAAATAAAATTTGTGAATATTTGTTACATCCATAATAATTATTAATAGGTAGCGATATTTGATACCGGGCTAGCAGCTAGCCATCCGCATTTTAAAAAAATCAAAGAACGTTCTAATTGGACAAATGAAAAGACATTAGAAGATGGATTAGGTCATGGAACATTTGTAGCTGGAGTTATTGCATCATCTTGTATTGATTGCCTTGGCTTTGCACCAGATGCTGAACTTCATATTTTTCGTGTTTTTACTAATACTCAGGTATTTGTAGTAATATCTTTTAATACATATGTTCTGCTCAATATTAGACTCCCTGTTTTCTGCTATCTGCAGGTATCATACACTTCATGGTTCTTGGATGCATTCAATTATGCTATTCTTACAAAAGTCACAGTATTGAATTTAAGCATTGGGGGACCAGATTTTATGGACCATCCATTTGTTGATAAAGTATGGGAACTAACAGCAAATGGTGTAATAATGGTCTCTGCAATTGGTAACGATGGACCTTTATATGGGTAATTATAACATAATTAATATTTATGTAATATAATATTACATAATTAATAAATAATTTTGCTCCTATTTAATATAGTACACTAAACAATCCTGCGGATCAAATGGATGTCATTGGTGTAGGTGGAATCAATTGGGAAGATCAAATAGCAAGGTTTTCATCAAGGGGAATGACAACATGGGAATTACCATCAGGATATGGAAGAGTGAAACCTGATTTAGTTACTTATGGATCAGGAGTACGAGGATCAGCGTTACAAACTGGTTGCAGAACATTATCTGGAACTTCAGTTGCCAGTCCTGTGGTTGCAGGTGCTGTGGCATTGCTTGCTAGTGGATTTGTCCAAAAAGATGGCTCCTCAGTGAATAAACAGAGGGTAATTTCATGTCAAAATTATATTTTTTAGGAATATTAATACTTTTAAATTATATTTCTAAAAATAATTTAATTTATATTATGTATATATATATATATGTATGTATGTATTAATTATAAAAGGTGACGCCTGCAAGTATGAAGCAAGCATTACTTGGTTCTGCACGCCGTTTACCTGGTGTAGGAATGTTTGAACAAGGTGCTGGTAAATTGGATTTATTACGGGCGTTTCATTTTCTTCGTTCCTACACACCAATTGCTACGTTAAGTCCAAGGTAATTTACTTTCCACGTCGTAGTGTGAAACATATTATTACACTAAAGAACAACATTGTAAACATTTTCTAGTTAAACCTTTTTAATTAAGTTAAAAAATGTATCCAGAAACTTAAAAATACAATAGCAAGTTAAAATTTTGGTTTAGAAATGTTGCCAATGTTACTTCCCAATATAATTTAACCTATAGAGCTTAATGATAAAAAGTTTGTGATATATTATCAGTTATATAGATCTGACTGAGTGTCAGTACATGTGGCCGTATTGTACACAAGCTGTATATCATACTGGGATGCCAACAATTGTAAATATAACTATAATAAATGGCTTGGGAGTATCTGGTCATGTAGTAAATTTTGTATGGCATCCATACACTGGTAATGGCAATGGCGAACGGATAGACGTGTCAGTAACTTATAGTGACGTTCTTTGGCCATGGTCAGGTTGGTTAGCAATTGCAATAACAGTACCATCCTCTGCTCGTGACTGGCAAGGCATAGCACAAGGTTAAGAATATTTTGATTAATTATTTTTTTTATTAAAAACCAATATGTTTGTAATATTTGATTATAATGACAGGTCACATAGTAGTTACAATTGAATCACCACCAAGTGACGGAGAAGAAACGCCAAGACAATCTAAAATTGAATTACCCTTGAAAGCAAAAGTTATTCCTACACCCCCACGACAGTAAGTATATAATTTTCCAAAGCGTCAGTATAGAAATTCATACTATAATTAACAAAATGATAACATTTGCTTACAAGTAAACGAATTTTATGGGATCAATATCATAATTTACGATATCCACCTGGATATTTTCCTCGAGATGATCTACGCGCAAAAAATGATCCACTAGATTGGAATGGCGATCACATCCACACTAATTTCAAAGATATGTACCAACATTTACGAAATGCTGGTTATTATTTAGAAGTACTTGGTGCCCCATTCACCTGTTTCAATGCTAAGAACTATGGTACCTTGCTTATTGTGGATGCCGAAGAAGAATTCTTTCCCGAAGAAGTATTTACATATTTATAAATCAAAGTATTTATATATCAAATTATTCTAATAAACAATATTTCTTTTAGGTTGCAAAACTTAAAAAAGATGTAGAAGAAGAGGGTCTCTCTGTAATCATTTTTGCAGACTGGTATAATGTCACTGTCATGAAGAAGGTAAAGTTTTACGACGAAAATACTCGGCAGTGGTGGATTCCAGACACAGGAGGTGCAAATATACCAGCCTTAAATGATTTATTGTATCCTAATTGGGGCATAGCATTCGGAGATCAAGTACGTAATGGGCAATTTACTCTCGGTCAACATCCTCCTGTAACATTCGCATCTGGTACCACAATTACTCGGTATGACAATGTTAGCAAAGATACAATTATTTGTAAATTGCCTACTAGTTAACAAATTGTTATTTAAGATCCATATGTTTCTGTTTCGTTTATTAAGATTTCCAAAGGATGGAGTCATTATCTACGTAGAATTACACGATCAGGGACAAGAACTTTTAATAGAATCAGAATCTAGATCTACAATGTCTATGCCAATTCTTGGACTTTTCCAAACAACTGGTTATAAAAATATTCAAAAGATATATAAAGATAAAGATAAAAACGTTGTACCAGATGAAGAGAAGATAGACAAAAGTAACACGAAAGATCAAATAATACCAGGCAGAATTGTTGTGTATGGTGACTCAAACTGCATTGACGACAGTCATTTACAAAAACGTATGATTTTATAATGATCCCTAATATTATAATTAATTTTAAAAACCTAATTCATTAACATTATGCCATTTTAGCTTGCTTCTGGATGCTTGATGCCATATTGGAGTATACAACAACGGGCCATGTTGCCACAGTTTTCACTGATGAAAGTTGGACTAAAGCAAAAGTTTTGGAGAAGTCAACAATTCTAGACAACAGTGAATTGCCACAACGTATGGAGGGTAGTCATTTAAGACGACATAGTAAAGTATTATTACCTGAGAGCTCTAATACGGACCACATTCGACCACTTCCATCTTGCCCTACCATCACTCTTGCTATTCCGAAACCATTAAACGAGTCTGTTCCCATGTAAGTTTGTTAAATTTGATTCAACTACTGCATTAGTGATAGCGGCATTAATAATACGTTGAATTCCATTTTAGGAATCTTTATAAACCACAAAAGTTACTATCTGTAGGCGATACAATAGTCGTTGTAAATCCAGTTTTACAAGATACAAGTCCCTTGTGGCTTAGACGCCGAGTTGGTGCAAACATTCCGACATTACATCATGCAGAACGGAATAACATTATGGATGACTTAGAACAAAGTGACGAGAAAATTAGTGAACGGTTTTCAAGTAAGTGGAGCTACATCGCAGGAATAGTTATTGTAGGAAGTATTGTTCTGTATTTATTAAACCAGTGGAATTGCTTAATATCAAAAAGGCATTCTCGAAGAAAACGAACAGTCGGTAGATTACGAAGAGTTATTCAAACAATTTCTGTGCGCCGAGTGCCTCAAATGTGATTTTGTATTTGAGAAAGGTCAATCAGTGCAAGATAATGTTCGATTATCTACAGTACACGCTTAGAAAATAACAAACTATGTTATGTGCCTTTAAACATACAGTACTCGACATAAATTTATAAATTATATAACTTATTTTGATAAATTTTACGTGTCACTAATTCATTCTGAATATATTCATATTTCTGTTAACATATGTATAGAAAAATGTCAAATTTTTATAATGTTATGTTATTTCTTTGTTTAGTCGCTTCTATATAGTAAGCCAAAATATAAATTCACCATAACTGAATATATAGAAATACATTACTGGAATAAAATAAATTTATACTTCCAACAAATTATAAGAATATAGTTTTGGATTTAGTACTAATAGAAATTTACATGTTTATATGTATATCTCAGTGAATACGTTAAGCATTAAATTTATGATTAATATATTTGCTTTATTTAAATAAGTATATACATAAAAAATGTAATATAAATTCACCTTTCAACATTATTGACTTGTGATATATAAATGTAATACTAGGATAATTAAAGTTTTGTTACTATTTGTTAAGATAGATTATAAGAAAATCGGAAAAAACAATAGAAATCATAAGACCATTCCTTTTATATACAAACTCATTTATTTAGTGATCGAAAGAATTCAATTTTTGCAAAATGTTTTAATTATTTCTGTACATAATATTATTTGTGTGATAATGATATTGTATATAATTAGATTTTACATTGAAATAACTAATACTTTAATTATAAAATGGATTATATGTAATCCAATGTGCTCTATCTTGTTCTGCTGCAGTTTTATGGGATGTGAAAAGACTTTTAAAAACTTCTGATGCTTTGGGGTCCTTAGCAACACTGTAGTTATCTTTCACTTTCTTATATGCTGGATCTTCTGCTTCATTCCTGCTGCTGTTTATTTTAATATTAGCAACTTTATCTTCCTTTTTAATTTTTTTCTTCGGTACTTCATCTTGTTTAGCATCTTGAGTTTCAGTAGTATTTTCATTATGTTTTTGTTTTTTTGATTTCTTTAGCATAATCTTCCGACTTGCAATATTTTCTTCCATTTTTTTAAGATCATCGCCATCTGAATTTATAATAACAATATCTGTCTCACAGAATGGCTTCTGACATTGGTGACATACCTGAAAAGTTATTAAAATATGTAGTAAAATATATTTTTTCCATAATCTCTATTTCGTTCAACATTATTACTTACTGTACTCTTAATCTCTTTCAGTGCGCGTTCACTCATTACACAACCACATGACCATAAGAAACAAAATTTATATTTGCCATTCATTTCTAATCCAATAACTGGACAAATATATGGACTTTTACCACCATCTGTATAACAATCCCCTTTCTCAGCTTTATTAGCCTCAAATGCAGAATTTGCAGTTAAATTTAAATTTTTTACATCTTTCAAGGTTTTTATATGTTGTGCTGATTCTGGGAGCGTACTTCTGTCAAGAAGCCCTTCCAAGACAGATTCTTTGCTATACAAACGTCCTAAACCACAACCAACCACTGGTGGCTGTAGCGGTAGTTGTTTTATGGTACAATGTCTCCATTTAAATGCAAGTTCTGCTTCTTTATCTTTCTGTAAATAAATCAATATATCAATTTATTGTACACAAATTCAATTATTAATAATAATGAAAATTTATAAAATCTTTACCGAACGATAACATACATAATCCTAATCATCGATAGTTTTAAGGCAAAGTAGAACATAAAAATTACCTGCTCTGGTTTCTTTTTTATTCTGACTAGCTCGTCTCTACGAGGAATAGTTCCGCCATCACAACCCATGGTAAGTATTTATTAAAATCTAGAAGCAATCAAATCACATTAGAAACTACATTCATTCACGTCAAATGATGTAGATTACGAAAAGCCAAAAGTAACCTCTATTAACCAGTAACAAACAACCTGAAACAGCCTTAAAAAATATACAGGATGTCCTAAAATTATATTAGTACCGGGAAATGAAGTAACTTATTCCTTATTACAAATATGTACAACCAACGACTTTGTTTACGGATTATGCGAAGAACACTGAACAATGGCGGCCAAGCCAGAGAACGGAACTGTCAGAGTTTTGCTTGCGCCAGCCAAGTCTCTCATTGGTCAACATTTTTCATTAATAATTCGTAAACGATGATGCGTATTGCATTTGCACTAGGGAGAAATTTAATTTAAATGATTTCAGAAATAACATAATGTTGAAACTCCCTGTATTGATGTATGTATGTATGTTATGTATAGTAAAATAAATGTTCTCAGGGAAACTGACTGTGCAAGGGATGGAGGCAGTTACAATTTGTCTTAAAAAAATTCAGGATAACTCTTAACGTTTCAAGCAAATATTTACGTTTTACAACATTTAGTTATTTATTTGATAAAATTCTATATACTTGTGAAAAATCATTTTCTGCCATAGGTTTCAAATATTGCCGCGCTTTTCAACCTTTTTCAATTTTTTACATCTAGTGAAGAAGGTTAACCAAGGTTACTTAATTTATAGACAATAATTTCAGAAATAGAAGTTCCATCTTTACAAGAATATTGTGTATTAAAAGTAATTTATTCTGTTTAGAAATGAAGGTTGGGAACCTTTAAAATGTAATGATTCATAAAATTAAGGTCAGTGTTGCCAAGCACTGTTTTATAATCAGATATTTTTATAATGTAAGCGCATTTTATATCAAATATCGATATAAAAATTATTTTGATAAATAAAAGAAATATGTATACTCTTCTATAATTACTAGTTTTTCTAGTAAGCATAAAATGATTAATCAATGAAACTGAATTGGATATTGTGATTGAAATTTAGATGTGGAAGTTGCGTGTAGTGGCAATAATGGATAATCGTTTCATGTACAAGATCTCGAGTCAGCTGATGGTGGCTGATGATGCTCCGTTTCAGTTTATGTTTTAGTTGCCGGGCGTGTCGTAAGGCAGCAGCACACAATTGTCATCACGTGAGGTCACAATGGTTTCTGATGGTTTCGGCGACGAGTGATTTAGAACAGCGAATGTTTTGAATTTCTTGGGGAATTCAAGCATCTGTCGCGTTCTTCAAGTAAAGGTGCAATACAAGATATCTGGTATGTGGAAACTATTTATTTTTTCCTTGATAATTGAAGCAAATACCAAAACGAAATTTTTTTTTCTTTCAAGTGGTAAAGTATCATTAATTGGTACCTTGCTATTAAAAGGTGTCGAAAGTTTCTATCAGACTTTCCACACACGTATTTCGTAAATGCTAAACGTGACAATTTGTCACGTCGTTTGTGTGATATCGAATATTCGTATAATTCAGATGCGAACGTGTGACGTATTTCAAAGGAGGAGCACCGCGTTATCGATTTTACAAGAGGTTTATTAACGGGCGCCATTAGATCGTTTCAATAATAAGATCGACATCCTAGTAATGTCCTCGTATGGCTAACTACAATTCAAGGGCATTCGTTTTCGTATGCAATTTTGTGCCCACTTGTCACTTCCCTATATCGATCACTATGCAAGTTCAGCGCGCCATTCTTGCACTAACTATATGTCACGTGGAAAGCGCGCCTAATTACATAATATCATTGTCGAAGAAATACACTGTGCCACACCCCCTTCTTTTATTTAATATTTCACGATTTCGTAGACTTTTGAAAGAACCCACAGATCCTCAAATATTATGTTATTGATCACTTGATATGTAGATGGCAACAACTAGTCAATGCATAATGCCCCTAGATTCATATACATAGTTACATGTCAGATCGATATAATAACATGGATCGACAAGACAAAGCAGGTGGTTGTTTACGAAACTTTAATTTTATTTGTTTAAAAATAATTTTTATCCTTTAAGAACCGTTATTATTTTATATGAGATATACCATTACAGTAATATAAATTTTAATCGAAATATGTCAAGTGTTGGTTGTAGTTAAAATCATAAAATAATTAATAATAACATTATTAATAGTATAAAGATGCTACTATTAAATATTTAACAGCAGACAATATTATCTGTTAATACAAATTTTGTTGTGTTATTATTACTTATGATATTAAATACTTATTATCAAATGGTACATACCATTTCAGGTATAACAAGATATACACCTAAAAATATCATCTAAAATGACAGAATATTGGTTGATATCAGCACCAGGAGATGAAACATGTCAGGAGACATGGGAAATCATGAACAACCTAACATCCAAACAACATTCTTTATCAGTTAACTATAAATTCCATATACCAGACTTAAAAGTTGGAACACTGGATCAACTGGTGGGTTTATCAGATGATTTGGGAAAGCTCGACATTTATGTTGAACAAGTTACACGCAAGGTGGCAACATATTTGGGAGAGGTCTTAGAAGATCAAAGAGACAAGCTGCAAGAGAATCTAATGGCCAATAATAGTGAGTACAATAATATTGTGCTTGTAAAGTTAGAACTTGCTCTTTAATTTATATTTATATCTATTCTCTGGGAAAGAGGATAGATGTTTTAAATATTCAGGGGTCCAAAATCATTTAATAATCTTTGTTTTTGATATCTGGTGTTTTATTAAATGCAAATGCTAAGTATAAATTTCATAAATCATTGATTAAAAATATTGTTTTTTTGGACCCCTGCAGACAGGTATCGATCGATTTTTTGTGTGAGATGTTATAACAGAACATAATATCGGTTGGCAGAAAAACATCAATGAATACTATACACAACACAAAACATACACACTATTTAGAATTTTTCTTTAATAATGATCTCTTAAACATGTATCAGTTGATTTATTAAGATTTTTCATTTATTCATTGAAAATAATGATAGCACGACTTTAGAGTCTTTTGATCCTTATTCTCCTGAATACCCTACATTAATAGATCAATTAGATGTAAACAAAATTTTGTCTGTGTATGCTAAACATGATATATGAATAATGGCATTTCTTGTAATTATGTTTGATTAGATATATACTCTGTCTTATTTGAATTGAGAGTAATATGCAGACAAAATACTTGTGGCTATAGCACAAAGTAACTAACATCCACAAATATGATGTGCACCATTATTTCCAAAATGTATTATACACAACATATAATACTAAAATTAATTTCAATTCATTTTTTTTACCACTGTATATATTTAAAATGCAATAAAATTTATATTTTAATAAATAGTTCTTAAAAAGCAAGATGCACAATCATGATTATAATGATTTAGAAAATTTAAACAAACTTACAATGAATATGGAATAGAATTGATTATTTATTTCAAAAGTCCTTCTAATTCTATTTGTTGCTTAAAAGATATAAACTTTAAAAAATTCAATTAAACATTGGTACACATCATATTCTGCCATATAATTTATATATCTGTAGAATGCTTATTATTAATTGGTTTAGAAGTCATATCATTTATTACTTACTACAAATAAGTTTTCATATTTGTGGTGTTGCTTGGCTTGCTTCATTTAATTTGGACCACATTAACCCTGTTTCCCTACCTTACTTATTATTTTATTAACAAATGCTCATACATGTGCACCATCAAAGATGTTGTATAATGCTACAAAAAGATTTCAAGATACAAATATGCAGTAGTGTGTGCTAAGATAGAAGAGAAATTTCAGTAGTCTCATTACATGGAAATTTGGATACATAGACCACATTTATTATATGAGAAACATATAAAGGACGCAAGGAGTTGCTTGGGTTACTGTGGTCACCAAGCTCTAATTAGTTATTACAAAGATTCTTTTCTTTTTCCTTTAGTTCGATTGTGTACTATTTTCTCCTTTAGCATTATCGATCGTTTGCAATTTAAGTTTCAATCATTGCATATCATTTGTTCATACGATTTCCAAATCTTCCTTTTTGTTTCCTTCAATTCTGTTTTGTCGTATTGTTTTCTCGTTATTCTATTTTATTTTCGTCTTACTTTAGTTATATCGGAGTATTTAACGAAAAATTCACTTCATAGTACAAATATAATTGGTATATTTTAATAATTATATAATTCAGAGATGTATGTTTTTCATAAATGCAGTTATCCTAGTATAACTCATAACTTCTTCTCTAATATGAAATTAAGCACTTTAATATATTCTCTGTCTATAACAAAAGAAGTAGTAACATTACTATAAGTAATATCTATTAGAATTGGGCTACAAGAGTGGTTTCGTATTAAAGATATGATGCAGCATTATCATAATTCATTTATTGAATCTTAATTAGTATATACAAATTTCTATACGCTAAATACTCCACGTTCTTTTTTCTTCTTCTTTGAGTTATTTTGATTGAGTTCCGACAGCATTGTCGTTAGGCATTTGCGTAGGACGCAATAATAGTTGAACGAGACGTAAGAAAAAAATCGCGCGGAGATTGGGACTGGGCTGTAATGGATAGGTCAAACGTCAATGGATGGGGAGAGCTCGAGCCCCGAAGGGGGTCCGGACACCCCGCCAAACACCCCCGTCACCCCATCACACAAGACTTCAAGGGAGCACCACAGGCAGTGGAAGGAATCGGAGAAATGTGAACCAGAACCGGCCACCTGTTTAGGTCAGCATCATCACCAGCGTCACCATCATCATCATGATCATCATCACAGTCATAAACATCACAATCATCCTTCCGATTTCGAGAAGAAGTCATCACATAGTCCCCAAGGCATCTGTGATGTTCGATCATCAAATGATCCTTTGTCAGTATATTCATGCTACCATGCGCATTGGTGCTCCGCTTCAACCTCTTCCACACCAATCCCTAGTCCTACCCCCACAAGTCCTAGTCTGTCCCTTTCATCAAACTGTAGCAGTGAAGGAGAGACCAGATGGAAGTCGACAACGCGTCATCGGACTACCGAGAAAGCAGATCGGTGTTCCTCCAATCGCAAATCGCTCGGCTATGACGACGACGACGAAGACGATGCGGACCAAAACAGCGACCACGACCAAGACCAAGACCATAGCGGCAATTTGCCCAATCCAGGTACCCGTCCTACCACCGCCAGGTCAACCCGTCGTACCTTTTTCCCCAAACATAGCTGCGAGACTTGTTCAAACCTATTTTTCCTGTGCACCTCGTGACTCGCCCGTTTAGCGACCAATTCTTGTCTTGTCTTATCTCCTTTGGAGGTAGATATAGGAGAGAAAGAAAGAGAGAGAGAGAGAGAGAAAGAGAGAGGTTGTCATTTCATGGTATTCGAGTTTTGTAAACGATGATTTCCGCATGCAGCTTTAGCTTAGGGATGAGAACAAGAAAAAGAAAAATATGATTTCGAACTTGTACACTTGTGGTTCAATTCTACTCAATTACTATAGTATGTACAATGAGAATATCTTTATGATCCTAGTGCGCATTTCCTTCAGTGTCAATTTTGCACAGCTGCACTACATACGCAATGTTTGTAACGCTGAAATATTTTTCTGCCAAATCTTGCCTCCGATGTAATAGAATATATTTGAAGTCTTTCTTCAGTGTTAATGTGCTATGTCAAATAAGAAAGCATTGCTTATTATACATATTATTTTTTGTTTCGTCACTGTAAGTAACTTCTCTACACCTTTTTGTGACTATAAATTTGCATTGTTTAAAAAACACAACCGTTTCGTATCAGTACTTAAGTATACATATTATGTATTTGTAAATACTTATTATATACATATTTTAATAATGTGTTGAAAAGAGAAAAGGAACACTTTATGAAAGTCATGACAATCTCTCTCCAATGCTTACAGCATACACAAAGTGAAACAGTACCAAAAGGAAAGATACTTGGCTTAGTTTAACCTTGAGCTTGTGATTCAAAACAAAATATCCTAGTATGTCAAATATTCTTATGTTGTATTGCAATAATTTCCTCGATGATGTTACAGCAACATTTAATTTCTTGTGCACGCAGGAATTAAAATATTGGAAGATAACAAAGACAGCTGCCCGTCTTTCTAGCACATTTTAATTGCAGCAAATGTGCGTACATTCTGAAAGTTTGATTTTTCGGGAAATGCTCTAGTATTTTTTAAGTTCTTAGCTAGTTCTTTTTACTCCTGCGTCCTCGTTGTGAATAAATATTTCACAAGTTTTGTACAAACCACGTTAGGGAATTGGTCGAGTTTTATTCTTTTTTTAAAGGTGACTTGTGATAATGATAAATGATTAGTATTCTATTAACATTTTTGAATATTGTTCAATCAATTGTTCCAGGTGCTGTGGACGAATGAATGAACACATAGTGTATTACCTTAATAATTTTCAACCTCTTCTTTCTACATTTTAAAAGCTTCTCTTTTAATTTCTTTATCTTATATTGTCTTATACCATACTCTATTTCAATTTTTCTATTTATCTAATTCATTTAGTACATTAGCTTCAAAAGATACCTAATTTTTTAAAAGAACGAAAGTATTTAAAAACAATCGATTTTTAATTTTAGTCGAACATTGCTAACATTTGTAATTATAATTAAATTGAACATATTTGTGGATATTGAAGTATGGTTTAAGAATCTTTATAAGATGCGAGAATAGCAACATTATATTGTTTAATTTTGTTTTGTTTTAGTACATTTTTTAGCATTCTTCCCATACCTAGCTTTCATATTGCTTTTTAACCATTACATTTTATGATTTTTCGTAGAAGGACAATACTGCACAAACTATAATACATGTACAACATATGTATTATGGACGTTAGCACAGTTTACAGATGAGACACAATTTAACAAAACAAAATTTTCAAACACTTATCGATCGGTACATGGACTTATAAGAATACTATTTCGCATGATCAGATATAGATTTTGCAGACAGTATGGTGCTCAATACCCTTCAACACTACAAGTTACCCATTTCACAGAATACATCCTACTGATCAACTTTAATAAAGTACTTCATAAACAGTTAGCATGAAATGCTTAGATATCTTGGCTTAGCTGCATACTCTGTGTTTATGTTAATGCTCATGTTACAATATATCGTTTAAGTCATTGATATATTTACATATTTATATACATACAAGATAAAACTGATATGTTTAATATTCTAAATATTCATATTACACAATATCTGTAGACATTATATTCTGTGGTATTCATTTACTTATTCATAATTCTGATAAACCAAGTATACATGCGTAAAGGTGCATGCATGAGTGAGTGACCGTGTGCGTGGTTGTTCATTCAAAGATGTTGTAAAGCAATAGTTTTACAAAAAGATATTATTAAACCTATATGAAGTACTATAAAATACTTCAATGTTCATACTGCATCAGTTACAGAGTTATCATAAATTTTATTTGAATGAATATTTTGTAAAAGTCATTTATTTTTTCAAATTAATAACAATGCTTTTACAATTTTATATTTAGTATCATGTTTAAAGAGATTTGCTGGGACATTATTTATATTTAATTCATTCAAAAGCGATTTACGAGTAATTCTTATAACTGTTACAAATTATTTTCAGTAAATATGTGTTGTTATCATACATTATTATATTATTAAATATTATATTACATATATAATAATAATAATATAATATAAGTATATATAAATATTTTAATAGATTACAGAAGCTTATTTGAATAGATTTTCATAACAAAAAAGATTAGGAAGTTATGTCTGTTAATATGAAACGATTCTCATAATAAGAAACAATGCATTGACAACATAAAATGCTTCTATACACTAATGTTTGCATGCTGTATTTGATTAATGTCTCGCTTATTTTTGTAATGCTAATAATTATTAGTAAGGAGCGTACTAGAATCAAGAGAAATAAGTTTAGTAGAAACAGTCTTTCTCTGTTATCTCATTGTTATCAATACTCTCCTTATCACAGAGTCAGTCTGAGAATTGTTTTACTTATAATCCAATTAAAATTAGTTTAATTAGATTACATATTCATATGCAATAAATATATTGTACACGTGCAAGTAAATAAGACACAAGCTTGTGATTAATAAATGTTTTAATCACAATAAATTTCGTTTTAAAGAAGCATATTTAAGTAAATATCAAGAATTTGTAGTCTTACATGGAAATAGAAAAACTTATATTCACTATTTTGTATGGAATACTTCTCTTGTGTTTGTACAGTATATTTTGTGATTCAACAGAGCTTTGTCATTCTCAGCTTCCAAATTTCTTTGAATCATTAAGAATATATTGGATATTGCATTTGTGAGCACATTTTAAGCACTTAGTATTACATGTGATCTAAACATTGCATGTTACTTATGATTCCATATGTTCAGAATTCTGCAAGCTCTGTTCGAATATGTTATAGAAAATGAAACATGTTGCTCTATAGAATAATTACTACAACATTTCAAATTTACTAGGTGATCTACCATCATATATAACTCGATTCCAGTGGGATATGGCGAAATATCCTATTAAACAATCTCTAAGAAATATCGCCGATATTATCAGTAAACAAGTGGGCCAAATCGACGCAGATCTTAAAACTAAATCTACAACATACAACAATTTGAAAGGCAGTTTACAAAATCTTGAAAAGAAACAAACGTAAGTGTGTGACATTTATTTAAAAATTTAATATCAAGTTATAGCTAATTTTATTATTATTTTAAGTAATTGTATTATTACTTCCAATTTTTTACTATTCGTGTAGTAATAGAAAATAATTACTATTGTACAGAGGAAGTTTGTTAACAAGAAATTTGGCTGACTTAGTTAAGAAAGAACACTTCATCTTGGACAGTGAATATTTAACTACATTACTTGTGATTGTGCCAAGGTATGTGTAACTATTTTTCTTATAATATACGCCTTATCTATTGTCAATATTGATAATACACTTTCATATACACATATTTTAGAGCAAACTTCCATGAATGGAACAGTGGATATGAAAAATTAACAGATATGATAGTTCCACGTAGTACTCAGCTCATTACACAGGATTCTGAGTATGGTTTATTTACTGTCAGCTTATTCAAAAAAGTTATCGAAGAATTTAAATTACACGCCCGTGAAAAGAAATTTATTGTTCGAGATTTTACTTACAATGAAGAAGAATTAGCAGCTGGTAATTGTTGTTTTAATAAAAATTTCTATATTTTTATTCGTACATCATAATTTAAGCAGTTTTGTTATTTTATATCAGAAGAATATGTCATGTATTATATGATTTATTGCCAATGAATTAATTAAGGTATATTATAGGAAAAAATGAAATTACAAAGCTGGTAACTGATAAGAAAAAACAATTTGGACCTCTCGTACGTTGGCTTAAAGTAAATTTCAGTGAATGCTTTTGTGCATGGATCCATGTCAAAGCATTACGTGTATTTGTGGAATCTGTTCTGCGGTACTGTTTTACTTAATACTTGGTCATGTGAAACTTAAACTTATACGTACTGATTATGACAATACCTCAACAGGTATGGGCTACCTGTAAATTTCCAAGCAATTTTGTTGCACCCACACAAAAAATGTGCAAGGCGATTACGTGATGTTCTTAATCAGCTCTATGCTCATTTAGATTCTTCTGCTACATCATCTGCTGCACAAGGAAATCAAGAGGTAGTATTTGCATTATGACATTTTTAATATTATTATTATAAATACATTTTAAACTAATTTATTTTTGTTCATATGTTTAGACTATGGAAATAGCTGGATTAGGTTTTGGCCAAAATGACTACTACCCCTATGTGTATTATAAAATCAATGTAGATATGGTCGACAGTAAGGTTTAATCATCAAAGATGAGCCTTTTTTCCTTCTTTTTTTTTTCATTTACATAACATACTTCTATAACTCCAGGTACTTAACTACAGGTGCGTACAAAAGTTTCTTTTTAATCATATGAAATATGGTTTCAGAGTTCCGAACGTTATTATAACTTTATTGTATAACCGTAATTGTCATTGGTTCACTTTCAAGAGTAGACCAAATATTTATCCAAAAAAATAATATTTTTATAGTGCATCAAAATCCTGGAGAGATGTATGGTCTATGATGTTAGTTAAATATAAACTGTGCATAATAGATTGTGCAATCATTTGAATTAATTCCAGCAAAGAGATTTTTATTTACATAACAAACATTATTTCTTTGCAACGAAATTATATTTGGTTAAACAACAAGCATTAGTACAAATTATGCTTTGAATTTACCATTCAAAAAACCTAAAAACCTGTTGTTTATAATAATAAATCCCACAATTCCTTGTAATACCTATATATGAATATGATTGATGAATTTTTCCACAATTAAATATAGCACAACCTATTTTACATGGTATTACAAGAAAAAAAAATTATCATTGTGACAGAATAAAAATTCTGCAATGTATAACTGTATTATGTCATGTATTATCTACAAAGTTAAGGACCTTGTGAATATTGTTATGAAAGAAAAAATGCATATTGTTATAAAAGCATATATAAATCATACAAATGAACAAAGTGACGCTTGAATCGCCTTTACTCAAAGTCTTTATATTACACATGTTACGAGGCCACTATACATACAATTTTTTCGTAAATGCGTTCAAATTTACTGATTTTTAACGTTTAATGTATAATAATACACATGGATATTAATTAAATAAATAGTATTTATTAGAAATAACGAATTTGCAAAGTTTTAGTTGAATTTGGAAGTATTATTATTATATTTTAATGATACATAAACAAGATTATAAGAAATTAAATTGAAATTTAATAAATTTTAATGTGAATGCAGCACAAAAGTAAAGTGAGTATTGAAGAAATCATGTATTAAATGATTGAACAAGTTGTACTGTAAATGCTTTGTGTATAGAAAGTGTACTATGCAAGATTATTTTAAGTATCATTTACTCTTGTTTCCTTTTAATGATACTTTAGTTGATGGGCATACATGAAAGCATATGTTTGAATACACTTGCAGGTTTAATCTGTACATATGTTTTAGAAATAGAACGGGTACCGTGTAGAATAAATTATTGTGCCACTTATATGCAAGTTAATTGCAACTTGTGGAAAATAATTTTCTCCATTTAAAACTCTCTTTTTAATGGTTAACTACAATTGGTGCTTCAAAATACAACTATATTCTATATCATATTGTTGGCGATAAATTGTTAACGTAGAAACAAAGTTCTATCGTCCCTAATTGAAATTTGTACAAAATAGATTTTCCTATGTGTTATATGATGAACATATTATATGTTTAAGAGAAGCGGTTATATGTATCATACTGATTCTGAGGAATGTATTATTTTATATATCTTAAAAATCAATTACAATATTATATTTCAGTTATAGCAATGACAATACCTAGCCGAATGATAAATGTATTGAATCCATGAATAAATTAATTCTTATTTGCGATCAAAGGAAAACACTGTTGTCGCTTGTAGATATATTAAACGAAAATCGTCATTCAACTGACTTGCTTTTATTAATTGTATAGATAAATAATATTAAATAATAAAGTCAAGTTTCATTGTCATATTATTTATTAAATACTATAATATATACATGTTCCCAAAACCTTCAAATTACAAGTATAAAACTTTAATTTACAATTCATTATTTTTTATTAAAATTGTTTATTGTATATACTTGTTGTAGTTCAAATTATGAACATAATTAAGAAGAAACATTACTATTTCTACACAGATCCTGAAATTTAAATGTGTATATTAATTAATTGTGCATATTAATTTCTCTATATTTTTCCAACACCAGGTAAATGTTACCTGTAAATCATCAATTTCTTTGTCCCAATTTTTCTCTGCAATAATTTTGACTGCTCCTATAAGCAGATTTTTTATTTTACTGACATTTTGTTTAAATACTGCTACTACATCTGCTGCATGGACATTGTTTTCACTATCTCTCCAACAATCATAATCTGTTGCCATTGCAACAATTGCATACAGCAGTCCTGCTTCTTTAGCCAGGTATACCTATTTTAATCATTTCGTTTTTAAAGAGTATATATTGTTGTACAATGAATTGTGTTGCTTTGGATGCTAGTAAATATATAGCTTAGCTTTATTTCTCTCAAAATTCATTTTAAATATTAATAATTAAAAATATACCTCTGGACATGTGGTCATGCCAACTAAATCCCCACCCCAGAGACGTAATGCATTACTTTCAGCTTTTGAGGAAAAGCGTGGTCCTTCTACTACTGCTACTGTTCCACCAAACCTAATATCATATTCTAATTTTTTTCCAACTTCATACAATATTTTGGATGTCTCTGGATTAAAAGCTGGTTCCATTGGAATATGGCATACTCCTGTAATTGAATATCGTATAATTTATATTAGCATGTATACAGCTTGTACATAAAATGTATGGAAATGTATAAAAATTACCTGAATATTTAGTTGAAGTACCGTCATAAAAAGTTACATGTCTTTTTATTGTTCTATCTATAAAACTATCTGGAATAACTAATTTGCCTATGTGAATGGACTCTTGTAAAGAACCACATGCTGCAGATGCAATTATATGAGTGCATCCAGCTAATCTTAAAGCTTCTATATTTGCACGATAATTTACTGCAGTGGGACTTATTTTATGACCAGGACCATGCCTGTTATAATTAAACAATTATTTAAGTATGAATACCAGTTTAACGAAAACAATTTCAATTTTAATTTACGTAAATTTGATTTCATAAATATGTTTTACTACTATCGAAAATTTAATATTACCTTGACAATAGTACCACGTCCACGCCTTCAATTTTTCCTTGATAAAGATCGCTAGAAGGCAATCCGAAATCATTTTTAGCGGTATCTCGATTAATTACAGTACGACAACTGAGGATTTCATTTTGGGGATCGTCCAGTCCAGAACCACCAATTATTCCAATCTATAAATCTCAATTATATAAATATATAGGAGAAACCTATTTTTTGAAATAACAAAGCGTCATCAACCACCTGTTAGTTTTGACTATACAGGTAAACATAATGATCGATTAAATAAAAGCATATAAAAACACATAATGTTGTTAGTCTTTGAATAATCAAATCGTATATTATGTGCAAAAAGTAAAGTGCATAAGTGAAATATTGAAATTTTAGTTATTTGTACAGCGCAGATATGAGATAAATATAACATATATAGCTGCCTAAATTATATTACAAGAAACAAACATACCTTGACCTTATATTTAGCCATTTGAGAAAAGATTCAAGGGAAGTTATTTATGTACTTATTTAGTTGAATATCTTCTAACTTCCAAAACGATAGTTACTGATAAGCGATCCTAATTTAATTATATAGGGTGTCACAAAAGTTAATCAAAATCCGGAAATGAAGGTTTCCTAAGGCCGTTTGAAGTAACTTTTTCCTTAGTGCTAATGCAATTGGTGGCTTTGTTTACGAGTTACCGTACTGAAACTTACTTCTGAACGCTTTTTTTACTCTCTCAGCTGGCGGGCATATCCATATCATCCTTCTGCTTATCCAATCCATAGTGAATCCTGTCTCAGCAACAAATTGTCAGCCAATCAGAGTGAACAAAATTTCTATACCGATCCTAGCTAACAGATCAAGCTGCGGTTTGGAGGTGTACAAAAGTAGGTCCCATTACTGTATTAATGAAATAAACTGACCAATAATAAGCGAGTTTGGTTGGCGCAAAACTGCGGAATCAATCAGCAGACGAAATTTAGTTCCGTATTTTGGTTCTGCCACCTCACACAAGCTGATCTCGCCTCTCATTAGTTGCTGTTTTTCGTTAATAACTCGTAAACAAACCTGCGGGTTGTATGTACACTTGGGAAAAAGTTACTTCAAATGACTTCAGCAATTTTCCAATTATGAGTAACTTTTGGGACCCCCTGTAGATTTTAGTACAGTTGTACAGTAATGGGCCCTACTTCTATACACCTCCAGGCCGCAGCTCGGATCGTTAGCGAGGGTCAATACAGAAATTGGGTCACAGATTGATTGGCGATTTCATAGTTTATTGCCCTCACAGACAAAGAGAAAGAGTGAGCAAGAGAGCACAGAATTAGCAGAACTACCTATGGAGTAAGTTACACAGATGAACGATGTAGTTTATCTCATTCTACCGTGCTTGCTATCTTACTATTTTCACGCATCCATTCGTTTGGCGCGCTATCAGAGGTACGAGGCGCGAAATTCGGTTTTTAAAGAAGTTTCAAGTAATAAAATCTGAGATCTCACAGGATTCTCAGGAAAGTATTTGCGAACAACATTTAATAGACATTAGGATTTATTCCAGGAGTTGGCAACCTTTTTTGGTCGTGAGTCAAAATCAACCAAAATGTGAGTGTTAAAGAAACGTTTGTGTCAGAGATATTTTCGTATTAAAAGTCTTTCAGTAAATAATAAGATATATTTTATTAAAAAAATAATTACAAATATAGTTGAATAAACGTTACTTATAAATGTTTCATGTTTTATAATTTATTTTTATATATTATACTTTATTTTCGGAACTAAAGTGGGTCACTTGAAATTATCAAATGGGTTATTCGGTGACCTGCGGGTCATAGATTGCCGACCCTTGATCTATTCGATTCAGGGTAGTTTTAGGTTGGTTTCAGGGTACTTCTAGAGTAGTTATAGGGCAGCTTTGGGGTAAATTAAGGGCAGTTTTAGGGTAGTTTTGGGGCAATTTTTACCCAACACATAATTTTTTTCAGTACAGCCACCAGAATTATGCCATTAGATTTAAAAAGTTTTTAATTTTTGTGTTTCATTTCTCGCCATTTTTTTTAATTCACCTTTTCACGCTTTATAAGAATATGCAAAAATGTATAATTGTTAAAATTAATTAAGTGTTAAAATAGAAATAATGATTTTAAAATTTAAAAAATTGAGAAAAATTTTTTTTGGCATTATATGTGTTCGATGACACAATACAAATTTTATTCAAGAATTTTTTTTATAGATTCAAAAATAAGGAAGACATTTAACCTTTTGCACTCGAAGTCATTTCAACTGCAAATCTAAAATAATTTTTCTGGCTTATAGTATTTCCATTTTATGTAACAAAATTCATTATATGCACATGAAATTGAGTTTCGTGACTCATATAACAGTTACACTTTCAACAATTTTTTAAATCTACACTTTGGCGGTGTATGAAAAATCGCCGCAAACGAGTGTTAAAATAAGCCGATAAGGCGCCACTTTTCAAATACAATGTTGTACTTCGTATTATATAAGAATGTACTTTTATTGTAAAACCTATATTATTTATTACGTTTTTATGCTTACATTATTTTTGAAACATTTATTTTGAGAAAATAACAAAATTACAAAAAAGGAAATATTAAAAATATGAACTGTGTCTTCTAGTTGCTTAAATTGTATTACAAACATGTTAAAAAATATTCTTTTCCAATACACAGTACTAGATTAATTAACCAATTATTTCATAAATATTGTTATATAATTTACTTGTTCATCGTATATTTGTCTGACACACAAAATCTTCAATTTCACCAATAAAATAAATAAAACAGTTATTAATTTTCATTTTGACGATATATAAATATATAAACTTTGGCGCGATAAAGTGGCATCATAAAAATATGTAATTAACATGAGTACTCTTTCTTATGAAGTATCATTGAAAAATATGTAATAAAAAAGAATCTTTATTTACCAATAAAAGAGTATCTCTGCCTAGGGGTCATGTAGAAACAGTATTAATTGATTTGTATGTATATGTATATATGACTTAATTGAAAACAAAGTATTAAAAAATATTGAATTTCAAAGTTCGTCTGCATCCTCCAGTCGTTTTATAACTTTTTTATATTCCTCTTCTAAACTCCTGTATTCTTTTTCAAGAGTTTGCAAACGCTGCTCTGATGTAGGTAGCGTGTAATTTGATTTTTTACCAATGTTTTTTAGTGCGCACTCCAACTTTTTTAAATCATTCTGTTCACGTTTGTATGGAATATTCAATCTCTTTTTTACATCTAATCTGTACTCACGATACTCATTCTCGTTTGATAAATCAGTTGAACGCAATCTCAAAATTTCATATACTCTACGAGTTTGTCTCTAGAAATCGGAAAATTATTTTCTATTCAAAACGTATATTCATTATATTAATAATTTATATTCATATTAGTTATCAATACCTTATTTATCTTGAACTTCTCTTTCGCCTCTGTAGCCATAGCTTTATTAAAACCTTGAAGAAGACATTCCCGTGAAAAACTAGGTAACGTGCTGCAGTTTATTGCGTCCACGTAATCTCTTAATCGTTGAAAAGTCACCGATGGGTCCTCAACTACAAAAATGATGACAATGCCTTACCAAAATGAACTAGTTTTACTGAAAGCAAATTGATTGATCAGGCCTGGTTTTGGCTTAGCTGTTTTTTAATTTTAAATACCAAGTAGAAGGAACATCAAATGAAGTGTGTTCTCAGTCACAATGACATGGTACAAGGGGAATATTTCATATATATATAGAATTGTCTCCATTCAAGCTTCAGAATATAATTAGCAGTCATTACATGCTCATTTACCTGTTATATCCTTTACTTGATTTCTTCCTATATATTCGCGATAAATAGCATGTAATAAATGTGCGCCGAGACCCATATTTTGAAACGGTGGTAATATGAGAACTTGAGCTATACGGGGTCTAGTATGGTGTGGATATGCATAATATTGATACACAGTAGCAAAACCAGTGGTTGCATAACGAACAGTTCCATGTGCTGAATGATATTTTTCAAATCTATTTGAAGAATAAACAGATAATTATGCATGTACTTAATAAGCTAATGAAAATATAGTAACTGATCTTACATATTAAAATAATGCCATCGATCATCGTCTATATCTATAAAATTGGCAGCATCTATATACCAAAGGACAAATGTCTGGAGACGTTCGTGATATTCCTTGAATCCTTTGTAAGTCATGTCAGCTTTATAGACTTCAAATTTTCTAGTACATCCTTCATCTGTGTATGTATATATATATATATGTATAAATTTATTTCAATCTATTTTAAAAATATAATAAAGAAAAATGATTACCATCAATGGAAAATGAATGCAGCAATTCCCCATGAGGTCTAAATGTATCATCTTTTTCCAGAGATTTAATAAATGAATCTATATTATCATGAACTTTGGGTGCAAGTTTTTCTACCATTTTAGGTAATACCTCATCAGCTTCAACTCCTTCACAAATTGATTTGTTTACTTTTTCTGAATAGGTCATACCCAAATAAGTTTCTAAACAACCTGCCGAGTAGTATAGCTTCACTCTAAGATCCCGGTAACCAAATATAGATTCACTGACAAATAAAATGAATAATCAAGAAAATAATTAATAAAGAATGTTAAATATTATATGTTATGTACACAAACATATATATATATATATATACTCATGATTAATATAGTATAAAATATAGTCTTAGAGAAAGATGATTTTGTCTCATATATATATTTAAGCAAAAAATATTTCTTTACTCCTATGATTTAAACAAACCTGTCTCCAAATACTTGATGGGACATCTCTGGTTTAAATGTAGTTTCATCATTTTCTAAATCTTCCATAACACGGACTAATTTGAACTCCAAGGCATCGTTGCTGCTTGCAACTAAAGCTTTTAAGCGAGCTGTAGCTGGATCTTCCATCTGATAACAAAATAAAGAACATGGACTATGTTTATACTTTAAAGAATTTTAATAAAAAAGTTGGTACTTAAAACTGCCACATATTGTTTAAAATTTTTCTTATAAGAACGTTGATTATTAATTAATTCATTCTTGCATACATAATAAAAATTGGAGATTTTCATTTACATTGTAAAATAAAATCTTCAAATCAGTTTGTTACTTCGATTTGTATAGACTTGACCTTGATCAATTCAATTGAAACCCCAACTTTCATAGGTTATACATTGTACAGCACAACATAGAATTATTTATTAAAGATAACATGTTCAATAATATAAAACATATTAAATAAACATAAATTGTTTCAATGAAAACAAATAAAATTTGATCATTCACTTCATTAATTTAATATATCATCATGTAGCTTGGTACGTGTTGGTTTCAACATTTTAAAAAGTTATCAATGTTTACGTGCATTACATTTGTCTTTCTACATTGTTATACCTTATTATGATATGCCTTTATTATATGTTTCAATAAATATCACTTAATACTCTTTTTTTCTTTTAATAAAGCTATAAAATGCCTTCGCGCCAAAAATAAAGCGGTTATTTAAGCTATAGTTACCAATCCTCTTGAAGTTTAAAGATTGACTGGAGGCTGTACCAGCCTGTATGTAGAATCCTTGTTAGCCATTGGTTAATTTTGTGAAACAACCCCTTAGTATTTAGAATATGGTTCTTTTAAATTTACCACAAAATAATAGTTTGCATTATTTAATTTTCGTTCCATATTATTAGAAACAATACATAAATAAAACTATATACATACATGTATTTCTCACTTTTGAATAGAAGTACATTACATTTTGTTAATTATAAACACATATATGGTATATGCATATATTTGTGTTTTTAAATTTTAATTCAAATATGGTTAAACAAAGCTAATTCTTCATTACATAGCAGTTTTATAAAATAACAAATGAAATTGAATAGATATATCGATTTAATACAAAACGCATTACAAATTTTTATTAATCCGATTTTATATCTATTTTTAACGGAAAAAATTATAAATTGAAACAAGGATGTCAGCGGGAGAGGTAAAAAAGACGGAGGAACCCCTTATTTTCCACACTTACCCTTTGTGTAAGGTGCACGAATAAGTTAAAATTTTTCGAAAATTAACATTTTCAATCTCAATTGCAAATTAAAATATGTATTATATGGCTGGTTTATTTTGTACAGCAAAGCGATATGTCAGAAGAAATGAAACAAGAAGCTATAGAAATGTGTGTAACGGCTACGGAAAAGTATACAGATAATTACAAACTTGCAGCTCGAGCAATTAAATACGGTCTAGAAAAACGTTTTGGGGGACCATTTCACGTAGTAGTTGGTGAATCATATGCTTCTGCAGTTACATATCAGGAAAAAACATTCTTATACATGTATAACGGCGGTAATGTTGCTATTCTTGTATGGAGAACAGTTTCAAATTTTTGATAAAACTCGTGTTTCATTATTTACATATACAACTTTTTTATAATAAATAGAACTTACGTATATAAATGGATATGTACATCATCTTTACTTCTACAATGAATCAACCTTTTTTATATTTTTTTAAAGAATAAAAAACAAAAGAATATTTTGACGGTATGAAACTGTTCAAGAGATTCTCTAGCATTATGTAAAAAAAGTTCATCTACTATTGTAAACATAGAAAATAAATAATTATTGTCGTTTTTGCCATAAGATACAATATAAAATACTATCGATAATTTTGTCTATTAGTTTCAGTGGTTTATCATTATATGTAATGGTTCTAAATTTAAATTTTATAGACTTCTGGCGGATACATGTATGTTATTTAAATGCATACTGTGGTAATAAGCGGTACACAATCAGTAAGTGTGATTGCACGCGAACTTACAGGTAACAGTCTACTTTAATTATTGTATATCATGTTGCAGGTACGAGGTAAGTGAAACATACGAAAATAAAGGTGATCATGGACGAAGGTTGTAGCGTTCATCAAATAAGTAAGCATCCCTTGCTACCGTAAAAATAGCTAAACTGTTTTTCTTCCTTCCGATTGGCGTTGCCATAATGTAGCGTATTCTTTTTGTATTTAAAAATATTTACTTAGTAATATTGGTCAAAATGATGTGAATGCGATACTCAATGTGGATGCCGATAGGTAAGTGGGCCGAACCGAATAGCAAACCTAATTACAGAATCATGATTGACTACCTTCTTCTTCTAGTAGGATAAGCATATATTTCTGTAATGGTATCTGGCACAATAAGATGGGGTAACAGAAACGTTAAAAACTGACCGAGGATGTTGTCAACAAAGAAACATAGAACATCACAGATATTTTCAGACTCGCGTGACACCTCTTTCTCCGTATTTAAAATTTCTGATAAAATACTTTCGACAACTCCGAGTAATTTTATCGGTAAAAAAAAACTTTATATTGCACGAAAATATTTATCAAGAAACGATTTTAGATAAGGTAGACATCTTCTTAGAAAGCGAACAGAGATTTGAGATCGTTTAGTGTTAGTTTCGAGGCGGCAGAATTTTTGGCACCAGTGAGAACGTTCTCCGCTATTTCCATTTTCTTCTCCTGCAGATGCTTGATGCGCTCCTCGATGGTGTCCTTGCAAATGAACCTGTAAAATAATTTCCATGCGTGAAATTAGCGCTGTTTACGAACACTCAGTATTCTCAGGACGAAATGCTATCCACTAACTTGTATATGTAAACATCCTTTTTTTGTCCGAAGCGATATATTCTGTCCTGAGCCTGCACCTCCAATTGCGGGTTCCAATGGATGTCTATTAACAACATATGATTTCCACCGACCAGATTCAATCCAACGCCTCCAGCAGTAAGAGACAGCAACAGTATCTTCGGATCGTTGTCCGGATCGTTAAAGGCATCCATTATACCCTAAAGAATTGATGAACGCGAATTGAATCTGAAAGTGTCATGAAATACCGGAGAAACGATCAAACCGAGTATACCTGTCTTTCTTTGATCGGAACATTGCCTGTGAACTTCTTGAATGTAGCACCTTTTAACGAAGGCAAATAAGCTGCTACGATTTCCAGCATGCTGGTCCACTGAGATACGACGATCAACTTATCGTTTTTTTTCAAAATCTCTTTTATTGTTTTTAATACCGCTTGCATCTAAGTACAAAGAAACTTATACTACTTCGGTATCTAACCTTGTATTTGAGTATTATAACGGAACTACATTGTATTCGAATATCAATTCCACAGGAAATTAATCAGGATCGCGTGGGAGGTTTACCTTAGAACTGACGTGCTCGGCTTGAAAGACTGGGTTCTCAGATGTGAGGATATTTGTTACTACCCTATGGTCAACGCCTATTTCTTGTCCATCCTTGTTTGTATCGTCTTCATTTTCATCACCGTTTAACGTCATACCATCCATTTTCAACAACAAGTTAGGATCAACGTTATCTGTATCAGCTAACCCAGTATCCTGCATGTCCTCTTGATCCAGCATAGAATGAATGAGGCATGGATGGACGCAAATTTGACGTAGACGTAGTAATAGAACCAAAATCTCGTGCGTTTTGACATCAGCATGCATCGACAATAATCTATTTTGCGCTTTTGTGAACTGAGTATTCATATCTGAAAAGAGACCACAACTTAACAAGATTCGATGCTTGAGCTCTTCAGAAATAAGTATATGTATATCATTCTATTCGCATACATACTAGGATTTGAAAGAAAAGTGGGTTGGTCGTATTTTCCGGAGGCTAGATCGTACATATGATCCTTTTCGGCTCTCTGCGCCAAAAATTGAGCGAACAGCGTTCGAGAATAAATCAAAATCTTTTCATACACCAACTGCTCCTGTGAGTCAAGCTTTACCAACACTTCCTCTATACATTTGTTAGGCAAGCTGTCCAGATTACCTTTGATCTGCAGCTCTTGTTTTGTCCTACGAAGCATCAAAGACTTCATGACGGTGGCTAACCTTTGACGACCGGCGGCGTTTCTATTATCTACCCATCGCTTCCAGACCCGTAAATCATCGAATGGGGAACATTTTAAGAACTTTAATATAGAATACAAATCCATCTCCTTGTTCTGAATAGGTGTGCCGGTGAGAGCCCATCGTTTCTTGGACGTTAGACCGTGTACCGCCTCTGCCATTTTACTTTTATGGTTACGAATCACATGTGCTTCATCAAGTATTACGCGCTCCCAACAGATCTTATAAGCTGTGGCTCTTGTACTGAATTCGCGCGATAGTATGTTGTATGTCGTAATCACCACGTCGTTTTTTGCTAATCTTTTAGGAACGCTCTCTCTGCTGACACCATGATAAACTTCAACCGCGAGCATCCCTCGCTTGCATCTGCGGCTGATCTCCGTCTCCCATTGCGACAACAACGATGCTGGGCAGACTACCAGCGTGCCGCCCTTGTGACGCAATGTTGTATTGACATCTGTCCATTCTTCGTCGCTGCAGTCGTTTGAGTCTTGCAATTTCTTACTTGCAATACCAGCAAGTATCAATGATATCATCGTTAGGGTCTTTCCCAAGCCCATGTCGTCAGCTAGGACACCTCCGGGAGGTCTCTGTCCTTCTCTCCACTGCAACCACAGTAATGCGTGTTGCTGGTGTGGCATTAACTTGACGTTTAAACCCTGTGGATCTTTAGCTCTTTCGTCCTCAGACGGCCTAGCGACCAAAGACCCGTGTAAATCTTGCAACCTGTCAGCCGTCAATTCTAATTCTTTGTCCAGAGTCGCCTGAGCCTTTTTACCTAGTTCCTTCGTTTGTTCGGTCGATTTTGGTTTGTTTGGTATACTATCCATATCAATGGAAGGATTAAAATTGGATAAATAGGGATTTTCTTCGTCGACAGATTGTTCTTTGTCTAACTCTATTACATCCCTGAGGGCATGTGGTTTTACTTCAACATCCCGCGTGAGCGGAGTATTTTGTAAATCTAGTGTAATTTCCTCGATTTCTTTTTCCTGCATCTCGATATTTTCACGCAGTTTCCTACCTCCATCTGGTAACAGGTCAATGTTAGCAGCTTCTAGCAGCAACTAAAAATCCACAATACAAACGATGGAAATGAAATAAATTTTTGTATTCTGATTACAAAGAGCCATATTTACTTTTGATTTGCTCAACTGTGTCTGTAAATGTTCCATTTTACAAACTAGTAAGGCTCTCTTTTGTGCAACCATTGGATCGATATTACCAACTCCAATTTCTTGTTTTGCCAGGGATATTGCAACTTCAGATTCCACTCCTTTCTCATCCGATGAAGAGACTAAAAAGAAACAGAATTTAATACACATAATATTATAATATGCTCCTGAAGAATTATACTGAACGAACTATTTAAATAAATAGGCTCACTCCCTGTTTTCATATTTGATGATTAAACGCTAAAATTGCTATTGTATTTTTATCTCCTATTTTCCTCTTTTGTCATACAATATCATGCGATTCATTTTTGTGCATAATACTATGGTCACTATTCCTAAAGTTTGAATCTATCCTCATGCTTACTTTGTTTCAGAATCTTTCTTAAGATTTTGTTTTTTTATCAATTAGTAGATTGTTTGAAAAGTTCGTTTCAAATATTTTATATAAATTCAATAAAACAAACTCTATAAAACATGAAACAAGCTTTCCGAACAACTTAATATATTATTTTGTTTAACTTTCTATTCAAACATGCAATACCTACCAACTTCTTCAATGCCATTGCTTAAATTAGGGACACTAGATGTGTAACTATCCTCCTCTTCCTCCTCCTCCTCCTCTTCAGTGTCAGTATATTGAAGAATATGCTTCTTAACATTCCTTTTAATGTCATTTTCTGTCAACGAAGATTTTCTTGATGCTGCAGCTAGTCTAAAAGGAGGTTCAAAGCAAAACATGAAATATCAGTGCAATAAAAAGTATACAGTAATGAGTCCTACTTCTGCACACCTCAGATTATAGCCTAAACCATTAATAACAATCAATATAGAAATATTTTACTCTGATTAGTTGATAATTTACTGATAAGATGTACTCTGCTACAAAGATGTATGTTCCAGTTTGGGAAGTAAGAGAAGCATTTACAAGTAGGTTCTATTTCTATAATTCGATATTGATTTGATGACAATTTGATTACCTCTCTGGAGTTAAATTCCTGGAACAGTTCCCGCTGCTACTGCTGCTTTCAATTACAACAACTTGTTTATCGACATGTTCAATAATATCCTCATCGCTGTCAGAAATCATAAACGATCTGCCTTCCACAATATCCTCATCGTCATCAGATGCTACATCAGACCATTCATTGTAACTTTCATCCATCTGGAAGTTTCCTTACTTCACAACCACACAAATTTACATTAATATAAGGTATAAGCGAAATTTTCAAATTAATGAATATGGTGCAAATATAGTATAGTGTTGACCTCTATAATATTTGATATGAACAAGCTAACAATAAAGATAGCCAATAGCGATACAATTCAAGACAGAATGTAAATATTACAGAGGACACCAAATGTGACAGTGTAAACGAAAATGATCATGACACGTGCAAGTTTGTAACAAGTTTCAAACTTGACTTTCTCGTAAATGAAACTTCAAACAAAAAAATGTTATTCCTCTTTTTTGATTTGTTTTATACACACCAGATTTTTTTCAAATCTTTATTGTTACGAATACCATTCTCTGCACAATGCCACAAATTAAAAAGAATAATGCTGGATTGAAAGTACACGAGATAATGTGTTTACTTACTTTACCTAATTACTCTGACAATCTCTCAATTATTAACTATTTAGACTGTTTTTTCGAGAATGATGACAGGTAAATTCGTTTCTCTTGAACGAAAAATTGATGACAAAGAATAGATTCGATTTGAATGACATGACCGTTATGCCGTTGCTTGCCGGTAACGTTCTGTTTCTTTCTGTTATACTGTTATCGACATATGTTATTGTATCTCGCTCTCTTTCTGAGAAAACTGCGCGCAGCTAGTGCGCAATAAATGGAGGGAGAAAAACTTACAGGAGAATACTAATCAGTCATCTTCCGAAAGAGACCTATTCGTCGATTGAGACCCAAACGAAATTTAGAAGGAAATTAGTAGTTCACAAAATATTCGTTGCATAAACATTGTATCTTCACTGTGGTAGTTTTTCCTAGCGCAACCTGTCATGTGTCATTTTAATTCCAGCAATCGATAAAGTAGAAGCAGCAGGTTGTTATTTTCAAATGTGCTACTAATGTACAATTGGTTTGCGTTCATGCAACCGAAGTGATTGATCCACCTAATTATAAATTATTAATGAATAGAATTACAAATTAGTATAAATTATTAATCATTATTGTTGATAAAAAAACTAGCAGGAAGCGAATATATTGTATATTTAATTCCTACTACCAGTGCTGAATATGATTCGAAGACGATAAGTGTATATGGCGCAAACATTTAAATAGTGGAAATAGTATTTAAGAAATACTAGTACAGAAATGCGATATAGAGTGTAATTATTTTTGTGGATAATTGAGAAATTATATGAGTAACATATATAGTAACAGTTTTATTCTTTTTTCTTACAACGTATTTACAACGTTAATAAATTTCTTTTGACATTCTTAGCATTCTTCTAGCTAGTATGCTTTTTAGGCTTTGGTGAATAACAGTTCACAGCATTATATTTAACATTCATTTTCATGTGTCTTTCATTTTGTAATATCATCTTTTAAAATCAACAATTTTTTCTATTGTCAGTGGCTTGAGTCTGAAGTCAGACATTGTTGCGTTAAATTGTCATAAAGTACTTATGAAATTTTATTTACGAATTGTGAAATATATGTGCAAATAAAATGCAATGTCTGTGTACTACCGGTGGTACACGCCGGGTTGAACGTGTTAAGGAGATTGTACCAAAAATTTCAAAATTTTTAATATGTATAAAAAGATAAACACAGATTTTTGAAGAAATCAACGAATAGCCACACAATTGTTTAATAGAAACGTGTCAAATAAATTGGGATTATTGCTTATACATATATGCATTGCTTATATACTTTTAAAAGCTGGTAACGCTGTAAATTTAACTATCTTAGACACACATTTTTTTCACTTGCAGTCAGGTATAGTTTACTAATTGACTGTTCCATTTGGGTATAGTCCGCTATCGTACCACAGCATTATCTACAGTCGGTAATTCAGATCTTAAGATAGAAAAAAAACATTACAACCTGTGTCGTTAGTATTATCATCTGTGGAAAATTTTGGCGAATGTTTCGAGTATTTTGCCACTATATCTAATGGCGCTATTTTTATATTTTAAGAACCAGAAGATTCTTGCCGGAATTTTTAATACTACATACGTAGCAAAAATAGTAAGAATCATTCGCGACTATGTTTAAAAATGTTTTAATTAATGTTTTAATTAATATACACTATTAAGTAATTTGTTGATTACATTGTGGATTGTTGGAAGCGGTAATGAATCACTGATATTTCATAGAATTGGATCACAGAAGTACGTACACCGAATGTTAAATCTATTCTTATATATCGTTCAGGCCAGCATTGCTAAAGAGAGTTGCTGATTCGCTGGCGAGATCCGGCAGAAAAATCTCATTGGTGCTTTCTTTTCTGTTTTCCGTGGTAGGTAAATGTCAGACGACGTGGCCGATGAAACATGGAGCCGTGTCACACTACATAAAGATTGAAATTGTCATGAGACTACTACGATATGTCATATGAAAAGATCAATTTGTAGGAGTGCTGTTTATTAACTAGGCCCTCGTTTTGTTCTTCTGAATTATTTAATGCTGTGAATGTGTTAAATTCACAAAACATGGGGCTGTGCAAGTGTCCGAAGAAGAAAGTAACCAATTTATTTTGTTTTGAACACCGTGTTAATGTTTGCGAACACTGTATGGTTACGAATCATTCAAAGGTAGGTTGTAATATATTTAATATAAATGTAGAAGCATAAATCTGTCTAGGAAGAATATTTCCAATGACGCAATCGCACTAAATCAATGCTACTAATAATTGAGTGTTTATGTACAGTTCCCAGTGTTGATAAAAAATTCCTCAAAAACACATTCGATTTTACAAAATTATTTACAAAAATGTTAACAAATAATATGTGACTTCTAATAATATAAGTACATATCTTTTTGTAGAAAACATATACCTGTATCTTTACAATACTTTATATCTTTTTCAGTGTATTGTACAGTCATACATCTCATGGCTTCACGACCATGACTATAATCCCATCTGTACGTTATGCTCGGTGAACTTAAGTGAAGGTGACTGTGTTCGGCTAACTTGCTACCACATGTTTCATTGGGCATGTTTGGATAAATATGCTAGGGAAATGCCGTCAATAACGGCACCTGCAGGATATATATGCCCTACATGCAATGAGTGCATTTTTCCAAACACAATATTAGTATCCCCTGTAGCTGATGTATTGAGGGAAAAATTAGCAGGAGTTAATTGGGCAAGAGCTGGTCTTGGTTTACCTTTGGTATATATTTCAATCGATAGCATATTAGATATATTTACAATATGAAAATATTGTAGAAATATATTTTTGTTACAGCTCAGTGAAGACAGAGAGCAGAAACCGGAGCAAGAGCGTCCATCTCTAAGAGTAGAACCCACGTCATATCAAAATCATATAGCAACCTCATCGATTCCCACAGTAGCCACATCACGTACTTCTAGTAGTGTTAACTCAGTACACACAAATATTAATAATGTGCATTTAAACAGTCAGAAAATTGGTCCACCTTATTCTATTGTAAATATTGACTCGTCCTTGGGATTGTCCAACCCGACATCACGAAAAGTTTGCGAAGCTTATGACGACCCGAAAGAAATATCGTTCGATCACGACGAGAACAAATATAAGAGAAAGTCGGCCATGGAATGGTTCTTAAGGTGGTGGAAGCTCATAGTTAGTCCGCCACCGAGACGCAGGAATTCACCGGGATCATTATATAAAAGATACGCAGTGATAGGCGTTATGGGCATATTAGCATTTGTCGGAATTTTAATTTTGTTCTCCTGGTTGGGAAGAATGGCTACAGATGGGGACCCGTCTTACGACTTGCGTGCAAATCCTAATGTCATAGTCGCCGACCAACCTGCCGGCATTTAATATACTCAAACCTTTAAAAAAAGATACTGAAGGAATAATTGAATATAAAGCGAATGATATTATTGCCATTTTATGGCAATATGATGCGTGTAATATAGCCGTTCTGACGAATTATCAGTCAAAACGTATATCAACGGAAGTATGATTTTATTCAACATGAATAAATAGCTTAAGGTACACTGTATCGTTAGAACTAATATCTATTAATTTTTATGTAAAGTATGCCTTATAACTGTGTTGTATATTTCGCTCCGTAAAGATTTACGAACATTTTCCAAAAACACTGCGTATGTCCTTAAACAAACCGTTAGTTCTTTTTATACTATTCTGTGCGATAGCGTGAATAAAAATGGCTGCCAGGTTTCCCAAATTGAGCTGATAAGAATTTCACATTTGTAATTTTGATTTGACGTGGATTGATTTAGTCATATACGTATGTAGTTATACTTGTTTTAAGCCGAAATTATAATTTATTCCAAATTCAAATTTCTAATCTTTCAACTGATTGAACCATCGAGAAATTTCAGATATTTCCAATTTGTATCTAATAAAAAGATCGTATTGTATTTAAATATAGAAGGAAATACATTTTCTGAATAGTTCCTAGTGTCAGTATTTTCTTCGATGGCAGGGACGCCGGAGATACAATTCCGAAAATTCATGGTATTCGATTTATTCACGTAGGACATGACCGTGATTGCAATTCAAATGAGAGTCTAGCGACAGATCCAAGAAACGTTTTCCCATGAAATATTAAAACCTCTTAGCGAATGAGATCGGCGCCTCTAGATACCTTCATATTCAACAATATAATGAAACGAATAATAAATGTTGTCTTTAGAATAAATTCACGCGGTAAAACAGCATCGACAATTATTTACGGTACTGAATTTTTTCCAATCTTTCATTGATAACTGTATACAGGATTTCTCGTTCAATTGCAAAGAGAACTGATAAACAAAATTAAAATATTATCAGTAAAGTACTAAAACACTCCTGTTAAAAATAGATTAATTTAGATGATATTTGTGTCCATTTTCCGAAGAAATCTTTCGCTTTCTAGTTATTTTTAGTGAGACACTTTTTATGGCGAACAAGGTGAAGAACGTGCCCGTAGAAATTAATTCCGTAGCAGTGGATGTTTATCTTGAATGGGTAAACGTTTCTATGGACAGATCTGATCCTCCGGTTTGAATTTCGAAAAAGAAACACCGTAACGAACGGTAGCAGAGTGGGGCAGTTTATTTTCTTTCTTTTCACGTCCCATAGCAGCCATTTGGTGCTAGGACGAGGACAGGATCGTTTCAACCTTGCGCTCGTTCGTTATATTCGGATATTTATTGTTTATGCGTGTGCATCGAGCGATTCTACGGTAACTGCTGTTTTACATTGGGCCCTTACAATTATATCAGCCGTAAAGTGCACACCATTTGTAATTTAAGATGTGCTACCTTGCTATATAAGAAACAGCATTTGTTATAAAATTTGTTATAACGCGAAACGTCAATTTGTTTTCTTTTCACGCGGTTTGTGTACATCGGGCAAAAGATATTCTATTAATCTTTATATTCGGTGATTTTAAATGTTGTTTGAAAATACAGAATATATGGTATAAATCTTGATAGAGTCAATCGTCGGGATTCAAGAACTGTGTTACCGTTGGGGTGACTTACCAACCACCAAGGTCGAGTCAATTTGACGATGGAAGTAGTGAAACACTTGAGAAGACATTCTACGATACTCGCTGTCGATCTTGCGGCCTCGCTTGGTTTTATGTATTCGTGGAACAGGCGATACAATTATGTTGCGTCGGCTATCTCCTTGTGTTGTATCGGTAAGTTAAAACAACTGTTGGGCTAATTACGTATTTCTTTTTTTATTTAATTGTATTAGTTATATGCTATATATTTTATTCATCTCTAAAAATTGCTAGATGAAATCGCAATTCTCACAATAGTCCCTAGAACTTGATCCAAACTTAAATAACATTCATTCTTTCGAATTAATACATTATCAAATAAATACTTCTATAAATGTGTGGAATACTTGCTACGCTAGTAGTACGATATTAAACCAATTCGTATCTTTAATAGATTATTCAATGTTACACACAATCTTTACCGTCGCATGTTCATTCTTATCTACTTACCGGTTCTCTATCCTCTTATCTGGCTCCCACATCAGCAGAAAAGACGACGCTCGTTGCAAACACGATACTCTGTAGTATAAATTAAAATTGATACGATAAAATCTGTCTTCTAAGTGCAAGATTACATTGAAGACACTGTTGAACTTTAGCAACACATGTACTTCATCAGAAATAATTTGCTGTAGACAAAGGAAATTTAATATTTGTTTTTATATCTTCTTCAATGTGAAAATCCACTTGTCATGTATTTTTTAAATACCGTATAACGATTGATTTCTTTCCGGTTTCCGGTTCTTTCTGGCATCTCTTTAAAGTGTAAATCGTGATGAAACATTCAAGTGCAAAACTTTATGCAATTATTAAAATTACAAGCAATTATTTCTGGAAGCAATCGATCTGACGCGATATTAGAAAGCAGGGACATTAATCGAGCGACACTTACAGTGATCACAGCGACTTAGAACAAATACTCTTTCTTTTTAGGTGGAACCTATTTGTACTCTCGAATTATGAGACGGGTTAAAATTCGTCCCAATCATGCGGTCATCGTGACTGGTTGCGATTCAGGACTGGGATACAGTTTAGCCCTGCACTGTCGGCAATTAGGGGCGACTGTGATCGCCGGCGTGTTACAAAATGACAGTCCCGGGGCGAAGAAGCTGAAGGAGAAGGACGTGTTTGTTTATTCTTTGGATGTTACGAAACCCGTCAGCGTGACTGACTTCGCAGAATCCGTACGAACGGTCATGGAACGGGAGAATTTAGGTGAATTACTCTTCTGTTTACTTTGAGAAGAATCGCGACCGAATACTTCCAACGAGCGCGAGGTGTATAGTAACGTCCGTACAACTGTCGCGTTTTATCCTTGCCATCTGTTAAGCTCGACTGGCTTCCCACGGTACGCTTTCCGCTTCTACTCCAAGAAAAACAACCTGAAACTGGTCCTTGCCGGATTTTTGGACCCCGGGTTGCTAAAATGAAGTCTTATGCTACTTTCCCAAGCCCTCGAGAGGTGTGAAAAATTCTACCTTCTTTCATGGATTTGCATAAATTCTCGAATTTAAGACAGCTATACGGACGCTACTTTATTTCGAAAAAATTGTTGCACTTCCCAGTATGGCCGAATTGAAGAATACTAGACAAAAATCGAATTACTTGCATGAACGTGTCCAAATGTTGATATGCGTTTACGGAATATGAAATTAGTAATTGAACTTAAAATTTATCATCCGTCTCAGTATTCTCGAATTCGCGCTATAGTGATCTGATATATGACGTATGAAAATGAGAATTTGCATAAAAATTCTAAGTTTACCGATAAGAATTCATTGAAAGTAAATTTAAGTATTGGCAGTGTTAGTGGATGCGTTGCTACGTAACGAAGCTAAGTTTACAGAGAAGCATCAAATTTTATGTACATAATGAGAACCACCCACAATATCGTCGTGCTGCTTTCAAAATATCATTCAGATTAATTATACGCGAAGTAATTGTATATATTACGGTTTCATGATAATAATCTTGCCGAGTCCCGTTCATTACCACCATACGAATTTTGCATGTTGCATAACGCGTATAAGATTCTATATCATGTTTATGCAGCAGCCTCGGGTAGTGAGTTACGCTTTCATCATGCCGCTCTCCGAAATTAATGCAAAGTAATGATTACAGTTTCAGTATGAACGTGTAAACAAATGGAGGTTTTTAATATTCAGCAAGTCAATGTTGCTGCGTATTCGAGCAGCTAATAAAAATATTAATAATAACGAGAATGAAAAATGTCAGAGCATTTGTCTTCGGTGAATAATAATCAGACTGCAGAACTTTACGAAATTTTCCATTTTCATGCATTAAGCTGAAAAACTGAAACGATGGGAAAATGTGTACTGTAATCTAAGAGAAGTAGTCTGATCATTATTGATCGAAACATTGCAAATGCAACTTGGGCCGACGATTTTGAATCTTATCGTTCGGCCTGCACATATACGCGGTAATAATTTGATTTGCAGCTGATTGGTGCTCATCTGGTTTCCGATAACGCGATTGATTACGGATTACAGATCCTAGGTTAACGAATATTAGAATGATCTATTTACAGAGCTGCGATGCTTGATCAATAACGCCGCCGTGATGATCTTCGGTGAATTCGAATGGCAAACAGAGGAGCAGATCAGGAGTCAAGTGGAAGTCAATTTCCTTGGCACGATGAGAATCACTCGAGAACTGATGCCGATGATCCGAGCACACTCCAGCCGGATTGTTGTAATCTCGAGCCACTGTAACATCCAGCCGATCCCTGGGGTGGCAGCTTACAGCGGGACCAAGGCCGCGATTGGCGCTTGGGCCACCGCCATCAGGCTCGAACTGAAGAAGTATGGCATCAAGGTCGTCTGCTTTATCCCTGGTCTGTAACCAATATTGCAGAAAACCAAACAACCCTTATGTTTATACATGGTAGTTCATAATTCACGACATAAGCGAAATCAGCCAGGCTAAACCAATCATTGCCGTCAAAATGACTACAAGATGGAAATCGAGAACAATGAAATTGTGTAGAAGGACTTCGTTTCGGAAAAAAATGTTTGAAAATTAAACGAATACACGTGATCTTAATTAATTAATGATCACTGATTATTAATCAGTACGTATGGATCGCTGATGTATCCGATAATTGCTTTAAGTTGGTTAAAAAAAAACGCGTTAAGACGATAAGCATTGATAATAATTAATAGCCAACATATGTATCACGTGTAAAGACTGAATATACCGGTGGTCTATGTATAGTGAAATCCATAATACTGATTAATATTCTTGATTATCTCGTTATTTCGAGCTATAGTATCTGTACAGGCTCAATAATTTCTAATTATGACAGCAATAAGTAGACTGTGGATCTTTATGCAAAATAAGAATTATATTTCCGAATTGCAACAATCATTTGTCAGGTAGAAGCATCTTTGCTTTCTTTAACAATTATTAACTCGAAAATTATATAATGGTAAACTTACATAATCTCATAAAATCTGCAGTCTAATAATAAGTAGATTACAGATTTTTAGGTACAAGAAAAATTATTGATACTTCTTTTAATTTGTCTATGCTTTGAATTGCAATTAATTGTTTTTGCCGTAAGTGCGTACAATCTTTGACAAGTCTTTTACCGTTTAATCAGATCCCCATTCAATTGGAATTATTTTTTAATGAAAAACTTTCTGAGTAAAATATGAATGCCCGAGTGAATGCACAAAATGCTACCGATAAATCATTCGATAATATCCGATAAAGTCGGGGAGCGAAAAGAGAAATATATTGTCATGTACCTTCTTGCAGGGTCTTTCTTCAGGGAGAGCAACATATTGGCCCGGCAGACTGAATACTTCGAGACGATGAGGAAGTCGATGACAGAGGATGCGAGGACCTTCTACGGTGATTACTTCACCAGCTACTCGCAATATTTCGGATCCGTAGCGCACGGCGGGAACCTGGAAAAGCTCCCAGACCTGAGGATCTACGAGGTCTTTGAAGGCGCACTGCTTGACAAATACCCGTCAGCGCTTTACAAGTGCGTCAGCTTTGAAATTGCACCCTTTTACAAGAATCGTCGGATTTCTCGAAACAATTGGAAGATCGTATTCTTACGACGACTCTAAGATCTTGAAGAATAAGAAAGCTCGAACGTGTTTTTTTCCCCGAACGCGCGATCTGGTAGTAATTGTGTTCTAATAAGATATTCATCTCGAAATATGCTCAGCATTTGTTTAAAGCAGATTTGAGAAATTTTCACGGTCTTTCGAATTGTCTCGAGCATATCGATCGATCTCTAAGCACCATTCCGAACTGTTCGAACGCGAACGCAAAACTTCCGTTGTCAATGCTCGTCGTATTTCGAATCAGTGGCCAGCGATAGTTATCTGTGTTATCTACAAATTCACGCAGTTTTACGTTCTCTTCGAATAGCCGACACCTGCATGGAAACACCTGGCCACTTCGATAAATTGAATCGATCGACTAGTTACAAATATCACGAGCAATTCATGCAATTAGAGATTGATTATCTCAGACTAACGCAGCTGTTCAATCATTGATCCAGGCATGAATCATGGCGATACTCCTTGTACCACGCGTTGTTCAGGATAACACCGCCCTGCATTCGCGACATGCTCGTCCTGAAGTTCGTGCAGGCACCTCCTTGGACGAAGAAAACGAATGCTCCCCTTTCTGAAGTGACACAGAATTCTTCTATGACGGAAGAAGTGCAAGCGAATGATCGAACTTGAGAGATTCATCACATGAAAGTTTGAAAATTACGCTGCTATGCATAGATTACTTTTGTATAGATTACTTATGCATAGATTGAATAAATAAATATACCAATCCTGGTTTTCTTCATTGTTTATTGAAACGTAAGAGTTTCCGCCTTTTAATATGATAAATTCTCGACCAGAGATTGAATGAATAAGATATTATTATCGAATCTTTATCATTACAGTCGTTGTCTAATAATGTAGATTCTGTAAAAAATAGACAAAGTATATCAAAGTATGAATGTTACATTATGAATTTAGTGATCTTTAATTAGAACTCGATCTTTTTTTTATCGTCTTCTCTTTCCTCGAAAAACAATATGTAGTGGTTGATCTTTCAGTAAACCCTTTCGAAGGACAAGTAATAGATTCCATCTAATAACTTTTCATTCCATGTAAACTTCTAAGAATGAAACTTCATCTTTCGAGTGTTACGAAACAGTGAACACCTGCAGACCAATTACCTTCGATAACGAAAAATCTGATTGTGTGATCTATTTGAAAAGCACTTGAAACATTGTTGTTTATCAGAGAAAATAGTTGGTTTTCCGATCTAATACCGTGCTCAATCTGTTAGAGATATTTAAGACTTTCCATTTGATCTTTATCGGCAAACTAACGGGTGTTCATTGTCTGCCGATGGCAGGTGTGCAGATTTCAAGTGTTTTTGAATATTGCTTACGGCGATTACCACTGCCCCCTTCCAATCGATTAGATAGCAACACGAAATAAATACCGACGGTTTCGAAGAAGCAGTCATCAGTTGTCTTCAAGTCGCAACAACCAGCAAAATGGCATTCATCCACTACGGTAAGTAACCACTAGTGAAAATTACCAACTGTTACCATCAGATATAACAAAATCATTGGAATCGGAAATACTCAAAACTATGCAATTGTAGTATTTAAACTTCTTTTATATTATTTTCAAAGATTGCAACAACTGCATTGCACGTGTTTATAAAAGCGCGGGTTTTATATAAACTAGTCTACCAATTTTTTACCCTAGTCTTCTTTACACGCATAAGAGTTCAATAGAAAAATTAGCAATTTTCACAATTTGTTGTGCATATTAAATGAAAATACGTTTCGCTTAGTATTTCCTCGAGGCCGCAATTTTCATGCACAGCGATGCGAATGAACTTTGTCGCAGTTTATTAACTAGAGTGAGCACGAAACACATAAAACTCTCGGACTACCAATAAATTTGATAACTCCAAGAAATTTCAGGGGAGTACGGTAGTTCTATAATAACGAAAACGAAATGTCTTTGGTGATTGCAGTTCTCGTCATCGCAGTCTTCTGCATCGCCGACTCCATGCAGTCACCGTTCGAGCATTGCGCTAACGGTCTGCCGGCCCCTAAGAATGTTAACATCTTGGGCTGCAACAAGCTCCCTTGCAACCTCAAGAGAGGTACCTCCGTCGAGGCTATCATCGACTTCACCGCCCGTAAGTGAACAATTATACTACATAAAACAATCACGAGAACCAACCTAAGCTATGCTTTCAAAAGTTCTACTCTATCCCATCATTTAATGTTCAGAAAATATTAATTAAATTTCTTCTTGAAGTAGATGGATAGTTGAAACTTTAAATAGCAGCACTTTGAAATGAGCGTGCGAACTTAGCGTCTCGACTTTCATCTAGAAAACTGAATAATAAACTTTTAAGGTCGGTCAATATTTAAAATTTCCACTGCGAGTCACTTGCTCAGATTTGAAAATTAATTTTTACGCCAATCTACTACATGTTTCTAATTCTAAAGCAGGTGATGCCGTACAATTTGACTTCCCAATATTTATTTGCCTAAATAAAATACTTTAATGCCTTAATCTGAATATAAGCACTTTATAATGTATATACTTTAATGTACATAGTTTTATGAAATTCTCTGACCTTTTGACGTGGCTGTCATAGTGTTGGATGGAATTCAACTGGAGCAGAAAATCGGGAAACCGTCTATATCTTTTTTAAACAGAATCGATTTAGCCGAATTAGCTTTGTTAATCGTAGAACTTTGATCGTTCCGTTGGCCATTTCGGATTCACGGATAGAGGACCGAAAGAGCATTGCGTCCGCCTTTGGGGGGCGAGTTGGATAGTCGTTCTCAGTTTAATAATCTGTTACAGTTCAGAACATTAAGACCTTGAAGCCCGACGTTGATGTACAAATTGGAACTGGACACGTCAAGTACCCACTCCCCCAGCAGAACGCCTGTAAGAGTCTTGTGAACGGAGAATGCCCCCTGGACAAGGGTGAGGTTGTCACCTACAAGCTGAAGATGCCGGTCGAGAAGATGTACCCCAGGGTCGCCCTGACCATCCAGCTGTCTCTGGTCGACCAGGACGAAAAATCCCACATGTGCATAAGAATCCCAGCCCAGGTTGTCGACTAGACGATCAGTGGACCACGGCTTTACGAATTGGACATGTTATAACTACTACCGATTGACGAATTTGATGTATTATTATTTATCTAAATATGAAATATAAAAAATTATTTAAATATTTGATTGTCTTTTCCACACGCCACCCTACATTTGCAAGAATTTTAACATATTCTTGAATCGTTACATGAGAATACAGCAAGTGAAAATAGATTCGTTCAGAAATTTCAAGACAGCACAATTAAAATGAATGGAGTCAAATTTTGAAAAATCAATTATGATAATCATAAGATAGTACTTTATTAAAATGAAGAGGATCAAATTGTGATCCATCAGGACTTATCGATAAAAATAATTAAATCGTGAACTGTACGTGTTAATATTTCTCTTATTTCTAACATATTAACTCCTTGCCATACCATTTTCTTTAGAGTTACTATGATTACAATTTTTTCGATCACACTAATTTCTTAGAAGAAAAATGAATTTTATATTTATTACGTACTTACATCCACTCGAATGTTTAAACATTGGTGACAAGAAAATGAAATTTGATTTCTGCTAAAAGGAATGAATGTTTATAACTAACAGCTTATTGCTATAGATCTCCATCACGAGTCTGACTCGTTAAAATACGGCAAGGGGTTAAAATGATCACAAGAAGAAAGACATTTTCGTTGAATTTTGTCAGCTACGATTCGCGTAGAATGTTTATACTTCGCGAAAAATTCCTTGTCTGCCTACAACGTTCAACAAGAAACAAATGGCTGGCAACGATAGTCACAAAATGGCCAATGCTTAAAGAAGCTGATAATCACTTACGGAAGTTCTTGTCTCGGAGAGAAGTACGTACATCTAGAGAAGTCTTGATCGCGCGAAAGGTCGATAAGAAGGTCCGATTACAGAATTCATTATGGTAGTTAGCGGCTGAAGGATCTATTAAATGAAGGATCTCTCTAATGAAGTTTGAAATGAATTGCGCTTTTACTGCTCCGAAAACACACCCCGCTTCCGCAGGTAAACTTCAGAGAAGTAGATAAAAGGTTATGCGACTCGGATATTTAACTCCGATAAAATGAAAGTTCTGATGTAATCCTTATAATGAATACTTATTCTTTCGCGGGTTGCAAATATACCCCTGCCTTACCTTTAATAAACGATTCGCTGCGTTATAAATGAAATAACATGCCAGCGAATCGTGAATATAAATCGTGAATCGTGTATGATTAATTTCGAACAATAATTCTGTGTTATCGAACCGTCGAACTTCTGGTTCACGAAGTTTCAGATTTATCTATATCGCTTCGAGTGACCAGTAATTAAGCAACATTTTATTGTTCCTCGTTAAGGGCTTTACTGGACTAAAACTAACCGTTCATTAAATTTCAAGTTCCCGTTGCAGCGATTCGTGCGCAATCGTGTGCACCGGAAATGCATAAAGTCTACTGTTCACGAATTTAATGATTCGGTCCGGCCGTCGAATACGATTTCGAGCGAAGATTATCCGAACGAACTACATCACTCCGATAATAGATGTGCTACCGTAATCAATACGATAGGCATTCCATCCTGGTAAAGACGTCCAAGCTCTGAAACGGTTTTTTTCTGTTCATCCTCGACGTGTAATCGATGAGTTTTTGTAAATGGCGAACAGACGATCATCCATGAAAGTTACGGGTTACACACGCGTGTCCAGCGGAGAAAGAGACGAGATGAAAATCCAGGGGGTTCGGGCGTGTGCCTGACCCACATCGCTGTACAACGATCGACCCGGTCGCATGGCTGTGAAAGATATCTAGCGATGTCTTCGAACCAGCACCTAACGCGAACTATAACTCGATAATCTAGAGTAAATTACAATTTTCGATGATCTAAAACATTGCTCAAGCTTTGTTCTGAAATTCCTCTCCATTGATCCCGTTTCCAGCTATTTACGTCATGATTCTATTTACCTCGCTTCTTATCTATTCGCAAATTCTCGATTTACATCCTATTGTCCGCGTTATACGGTGAGATAATTGATCACTTGCAGCTTTAATAACTTGAAACAATTTAAAACTTTTGTCGCAAGTGATATAGTCACATGGTCAGTCGTCGAGAAAGATTCATAATCTAATCAAACCATTGTACCAATGTAGTGTCAATACAAAGATTGAGCACCTAATGACAGTCAAGATCACAAAGCCTCGCCTTTGAGCCGGCATACAAAAGTACATTGAACATGGTACCGTCACCATACCATTATAATTTCTGGAAGGGTAAACATCGGTCCATGGTACTATCCCCACCATGATAATTCTTTCAGCTGCTCGACTGTGCACCACACACAAAGCACTTAATGACGTTGACGGCCAGGTACACGTGTCGTTTCTATTTTATCTTACGTGCAAGCGGACGTCACTCAGCCGGAATAATGTCAAGGACAAGTGTCGGCCAATCGGGTGGACCGACAAATTTGTAAACGATTGACGCAAGGTGCACACCCTCTGCAGAAGGACGCGCGTGACTTCCGAGCTGTGTACCGTCGTAACGGTCAACCAATTAATTTAATTAAATTGACCAACCGCCTACACATTGTCTCTCCCCTTTGGGCGGAATCTCTTTAGACCTGTTTTATGACACACATCGCACTCCTTGTTCGGCGATTGATGGTCCTCGAGCTTTGAGGATACGAGGAAACGGGACAGGCCTCTCGAATGGTGTCTCGATAATTAGACGAACAGATATTTCGTGGTTCCCACGAATTCAAGTTTCCAATGAGAAATCTGAGAAAAATATGGAATCTATATTTTAATTCTTTTATGGTGTTTTAAATCCTTGTTAGGCTTATATAACTTTATCAGTGACTACCATATTGGAGAAAAATTTATTGAATTGTGCAAACAAACTTTTACTTTCTTTCATATTTTTACATTCATTAATATATCCTTTTACATAATAATCTTAAGACTAAATCAGACTCGTTATGAATTTTTCGAACATAATTTAACTAAATATAGATTTTATTTGTATGTTCCAAATGATACTAAACATCAATTTTATTCTCGTCTATGTTCAACAATTACTGTTACTATATACTTATCACAGATATCAATTATATGTGGTAATCTCTAATAACAATTAAATTTGTTCGGTATTCTACTATCGTTTACCTCGTTGACCACATCAGACGATAGTGAGGAACCTAAAACTTACGAGACCAGAGGGTGGACGGTCACAAAGGACCAGCAATATTCTCCAAAGCGTAAACAGAAACATTACCATGTCTAGTACCGTGCGATGTTTTCGAAACTTCAGAGAAACATTAACACGTTACGTGCTAGACATTCTACTACTCGCTAGTTCTCAAAAATAGAATGTGAATTTCAAAAAATGGCGAACTGTAAACAGAAGAATCATATAAGTGTTTGAAAAAAATTAAAAGATTTACAGATACTGTTCTATTACGTTCTACTCATGTAAATTATTAAGAAAAGAAGAAAATATCTATATGGTACCTACATCAACTATTAATTTTTTATTTTTCACACAAATTCGCAGTTTATTGGTGATTTAATTTCTGATGGCCAATACTAATGCTAACATTTAATCCAGTGAACGCGAGTAATCCCGGTAGCCATGTTGAATTATCTAGTAGCACTAACTGTAGAAACGTGTTGAATTTGTTTGGTTTTGCAGCCATCGCTGGTTCCGGTTCGGTCGCAGGAGGGAAAGAGCGTGATATGGATATGTAATGCCGACCCACGGAAACTACACGGGACTCACATTCTTCCGTTCGTATATTCCTTTTCCCTCTGTCTTCGCTGTCTTTCCACCCCTCGGTGGCTACAACTTTATGGACGCGTACGTAATACCGATCCCGACGAAGTCGGTGTGCCAATAATGATCCCGGGGTTGGGCGTGCCTCGCATGTGAACCAGCTGAAAATAAACAGGTCGCGATCGGCTACTGGACACAGATGCTTCCCCCGCGGAGCTGCCGCTTAACGATAACGTTATCGATAAGTACCAATAAACGTTGCTACTACAAACCCATACATTGATATCTATCGATATTTTCGTTTCCAATCCCGGAATTGTATTCAGACTTGTCAATAACGAGGCTGTTATCGAAGCAACTATCGATGCTAAATAAATAGGGAGAGATTTTGTTAACTTATTTTGCCTATTTGCACATCGTTGTATAAAATGTATCAATTTCGAAAGACTCCAGAATAAGCTTTCTAAGTTGCACCTGCTCATTTTTGTATTAAGTACTATTTTAAACGACGATCAGAGGAAAGATAAAAAGCTGATTGGCCCGGCTGGGTGACCCGAAAGTGACAATTAACGCAGACGCAAACATTAGCGAAACAACTCGTTACCGAGTGGTGTCATTGATGAACCTATGTTACGATGTTAGTGTTCGATTATTCAATGCTACGCGCAAATTGGTACAATACAAGCATTCTGTAATCGAAACGTACAGGAAGCAAATTAAGCAAAAAGCTACAACGTGTCGGCTATTGTATTCAAATTAAATTCTAAACACACCGATGCGCCTGATGGACGATCATCGCGCATACAAATGCGTGAACCAGGAATTGTTTTCGCAGCAAGAAATGGCGTGGTTGTATAAATAGAGGAAACTGGAACTTCGCATGCACTTAGCTCGACTCGGGCTCTTCTGGACACGAGTCCTCTCCTCTCTCATCCGGTGCATCCGACGGTAATGCACCGGCTTGAAAAATGTCTGTGTATGTATGCGTGCGGGCGCGGTCCAGAGATTTCGTTCCGCGAAAGATTAATGAGACGCGCGTTTCGTCGCACTTCGATCAGCAACCTGGACCTTTACAGCTGAAAAACGGTTGCTTTTCCATTTTCGGTGCCGATATTTCGATTCAGAACCGACGGGGACGCGGGGTAATGCCGAGCCGGGGGAAATTTTTCCCAGTTTTAAATTATTAGTAGGTCAGCCATCGTCGCCGGAACGGTCTTTTACATAAAACTCGGCGAGTTCGCGTTCCGCCCACGTCTCGCTCCAAGTATTGTACAATACCGATGCAATCCTATCGGATCGTCAAGTGCTGGTAACATGCAGCTACGTGAGCGCGGAACGAATGAGATCGGGGCAATAGAGTCGGAAACTCGGCGACACTTTCGTATCCAGTCGTGGAAAATTAATTAAGCGTGACATTTACGAAATAAGTCGATTCGGGCATCCTTCCTGGTCAAAAATAAATGGCCCCTGTCTTTTACACGTTACCATGCCATTTTTACGTAGCTTCTTTTCTTAGTATAATTTTTCTTGTCTTTTTGTTGACTTGGAAGACCGTTTGTGTAAATTATAATAAAGATAAGGGTACAAAAAGGCTACAGTGAACGGAGTTCTTGAACTTGTTTATTATCTGACAATATTTATGATATACAATATGTACGATACATAAAACCTAAGAAGTGTTTAAAAGCTAATGCAAAAGAAATGTTACGAAACGGAAACTCGTAAAGCTGAATCCTCGTCCGTGTTCCTGGTGTTAATTTGACATTATTTTCAAGTTTCATAGAATATTATTATACTATTTTTAAGAAAAAGCATACAACCTAAAGGTGGGACAATATTTGTTACGGAAAAAGTCTCGTGTGTTAATTTGACTCACGAGGGTCATGTTAAATTGGAAAAATGAGGGCCGGATTAGGGTTAATTAAATTTTATTATATTTTATTATTATATTTTATTAATTATATTTTATTATATACGTTATTACCGAAAATTCCATTTTTTAATATTTTGCTGTGTAAGAGTATCAAATAACGGCTAACCAACGATGGCATCACGTTGGTGTCGTATTTACAGCTAAAAAACAAATGCAAGCAGCAGACGAAATAGTTTCTCTCAAAGTTGTGGGCGTCAAAGTGTTAAAACGTATCATTCTCAATATACGTGCAAATAATTCCTTTAGAGATCATTGAACCAGTAATTTCTATGCAAAATTCCATTCTTCATAGTTTTCCCCGAAGGCTGGAAATTCAAAAGATGCGCCACTCGTTTAGTGACTAATATCGATTTTTTAAATTAATCGAACGTTCGACGCGCAGCCGATGTACGCAATTTCGCCGGTGTATTCAAACGATCTTGGGTCAGGCGAAATTCGTGAAAAAAGTACGCTCCGTTTGACCGAGCTTAATTAACCGTGATCAACGAGGGCAGAAGCGTGCGGCAAGGTTAATACACTCTGAATTAAAGCGGATCTCCCCCCGCTGCGGCTGTCTTGCCGATTACGAGAAAGGAGGAGAGACGAACGCCTATGATCTTCGGGTGACACCTAACCTCAATCTCGTAAACGAGTTTACGATCTGTCCAGTAAGATGTATGCGTTCACACATGCTATGGAACACGGAAATCGTCGCTCAGTGTCTAGACACGCATGAACATTGATACAACCAGACAATGATAAGATTCGAACGAATATAAGTGCTGCATCGTAAATTTAAGTTCATGCGAATCGAGGATGATTAGCGAGAACATCTTTTTATTAAACGCCGAATCACGGTTCACTGCAACGAGATTGTAGAATGAGTCTGTTGCTTACTCACCTGGAAATTAATTGCACTCATTCGAGTACCGGTAGACAACGATTTAAGTAGACACCAAAGGGTGTAGCAGGTGTTTGTGTGATAACTCGTGGAATACAGGACAACTAAGTCTCGTGTGACTCTCGTACTTCAGTACCAGTCGAGCGATCACGAAGGATGAGAGATACATGTTCATATTTAAAAAGGGCAGGGCACGATAGAGAGAGGAAGAGAGGGGGTGATGTTATCTGAATGGAAGGAGAGGTGGGATCAGCTTTATTATAATTGTTAAGAGCGAGCGAGTGAAAGGGACTTGTATCGGCCGGTGAACAAAGTGGTGGGGCAGGATTGTGACGAGCCGGGTGCCTTCGCGTCGCTTGTGAACTCGTGCTCCTCGTAGTATACGGTAGTACGAAAAGATACTTCGTGCCGTGACGTCAGCACATGTTTCGATAGTGTCGTGGCGGATCGTTGATCGCGATCGAATTTTAATTCTGCGGTTACAGGTGTGATCGTGTTCAAATTGCACGCGTGTGTCTGCGCACGGTGGAACCAGTGTTCCGCGTATCCTCGAAAATCGTTGGTGATCGTAAAGTGCCCCGCGTGCAGCAGGTATATACATACATACGTAGTCGGCACGTCGACCGACCGCCATTATTGTTGTCAAGATGGCGTCGAAAGGGAAGCTAGCAACCGAGGTCAGTAACATTCATGACTTTCTTTTATTGTTGAACTTGTTCGATGCTGGTTCGATGACGACATGCGAGCAAGATGAACGAGCGTGACACGCCCGAATCAAGAGTACCCGCGCGATCACTTCGCACAATTGATCGTTTTGATCGATACGGCGATCGGCGATCGTGTCGCGCGCTTCGTACGATGCTTAGCTCATGCGCGGCGTTCAGGAACGTCATATTGTCCGGTAAACCACGCCCTTGGGTTCTCGTTATCGACTCCCTTTATCGATCAGCTACTCCGTGTTACCTCACCGAAACCGAGGAACCGGGTAAATATTTGGAAACCCGTTACCTCAGGTGGAAAACCTGTTCCTGCATTCTGGTTTTCAAATAATGCTCCGGGAACCGTAACTGTTTAGATTCTCCGGTGAAAGTTATCTTCTCTCGACACTGTATCGGTGTCACTTAATCCTTCGATTTCCGTGTGTTATTTTGATTTTTGTAGAGGGTTCTGTTTATATTTGGTAAGCATAGATCGTCGATATTTGGAATCGAACATGACGAACGACCGGCTAAAGCGATCGTTGTGTTTAGTTGCTGCGAATAAACTGAAGAAAAAGCAAATTAGGTTAAAACGAATGAATGTGTCATAAAGGGATCGTCAGCCGGATAATTACATTTTTACTGGATGATTCTTCCTTCGTGGAACGTGAAACGTTTCATAACCATGAAATAATGCATTCAAGAGAAACACTAGACTGTTTCACAATATTATTCACGTCCTGTTTTATGTATGCCCGTTTGTTTTCCTGTGAAGAATCTAGTCTGATAACTATTAAATGTTATTCACATTTTGTGGATGTCTCTTGCATGAAAAAAAGATAGTCTAGCCTATTTTTATATTCTATGGCTTTTAATTGCCTCGCAAGTTGTAACGCTATTTATTGTGAAATTCTTATATCCAGTCTCTAAATTCTAGAATAAACAGAGTATTTCGACACCGGCTGTTTGAATTTCAAAACATTTCGTCGTTTTAGAAACAGAAATACAACGGTCGGTTAAATTTTCATCAGAACAGCGAATTGAAAGTCTACATTTTCGAGTTACTTGATCCGAATAATGTTGCATATCACACGTAAAAATTGCTACTTCCCCACTTTTCAAAGTAACACCAGTGTTTTGAAATATGAGCGATTCGCTGACGGAAATATGTGTAACGATAACGATCGCATTGCAAATTCATATGCAACATCTGCGCTTTTTTTAAGTCGGTATTGTTAATGTCTTATTTAACGATGGATGAAATATATTAACGATGAATAAAATACTATTCAAGTTTTAATCGTGCTCTTTTTTTGAAGGGTTCCAAATTTAATAATGATGGTGCTTCGGTTCTAATATGTTTACTAATTTCTATTTGTTTCTAGAATCTAAACTGCCATTTATTATCATTTTAGATTACTTATGCATATATTTGACATTGTTTTATCGGACAAGTATAATCAGTTAGTTAAACTTCCGACATTGATAATATACACACTTTTGGAAATTTGTGGTGATAAACCGTGAGGTGTGCGATATATTTCTTTAAAAAGCAGAAACTGGAGTTAAATCAGACAATCCACGATAAGGGCAACAGCGATAAGACAAGTATGATTACGTAAATCTGTGTCAAGGTCTGGTCAACATTTACGATCGCTATCCCACAGGAAGAAGAGGAGCTGCAAACTGAGCAATTCTTAAGAAAAGTCTAGAAACCCCTTACCGTCTTCGTAGAGCAAGTTCAAGACCAATGTTCACACTTATATATCCTTGAGCCTTATCGTTGTCCAGTGTCGACAACGACAATCAGTAAAACTAATTGAGCTACAAATGCACCGCGTTAAAAGTTAGTCCGAAACATGTAAACTTAAACTCACGCTTTTGAATAAATTAGAATTTAAGATAGATTTTTGCGCTTATTCTTGAGATACACAACTTACACGTTCTTACCGAAATTTATGCGATCTCTAACGATAGTATGTTTATCAATCTTATAAATACGTATTTCTAAGTAATTTTGCTAAGTACAATCAGGATTTCTTTTAACATTGATGTCTCTTTTCTTTTTTTATTATATTATTATTTTAAGGAGGTTTATTACACTTACATCCGTTGCACTATTAACAAGCACAACAGCTAAATATGCGTAATAGTTAGGTAACAGTGAACAGTTTTATTTCGGTTACACTCAGAGAATATATTACGGAAACTAAAAGTGAAACTTGAAAATTGTACGAATAAGTAATTATTTGCTAATAGTTTATAATATATAGTTAATGTACAAGAAGAAGGGCGTTACACATTAACAATGGAGCCGTGTAGGGTGCATTCTGGGATTTCGTGAATAGATTTTATCGAATTCGGTTGTGTCTTGGCCGAGTGCCACTCGTCGAACACGGAAACCGCTGCCTTATTTTTATGTATCACGAGGCATGACCTAAATTTTGGGAGGTCCACGAACGGATCGTCCGCATAACAACGGCCATAATATAGAAAATTGGTACCCCCGACAGAGTCGACAATGCCGATTAGCTGTGCAAGCCGCCTTTGTCCCGGCGACTCGACGAAAAATCGGTCTGGTTGCACACTGCACTTGCAGCGCGCGTTTGTTCGGATTGTTGGAAATACATATTGTACACGCGTCCGCGATTACTTGCCCGGCGATCGTGACTATTTTGACGAAGGACGTTGACCCCGACCGATAATGACCGTTTCATACCGTTGCACGGAATGGCGTGCTGCATTTTTCCGCTTTTTGATCCCCGCGTCGCCGTTGCCCACTCGTTTTCAAACGTTTCCGTTATCTGCAAGCATCGATCATATCAGTGGGACAATATCGGGCTACGTTTCTACCTAAATAAATCGCTGTAAATCACCGTTCGACGTGAAACAAACTCTTTTTCTTTAAACAGTGTTAAAAATATTTATTTTTTTTGTCGGCAAATCAGCTAAACTAATGGTTTATTACTTTTCTTATTGTTTGAAGTTCGTATGAACCAAATTTTAGCGGTGCATATTTAACTGAATTTAGTTTAAGAGTGTCAAAGCATTTTTTTGCTATTGCAAATACTATTCTATGATAAACAGTTTATTATAACGTAGATTTCGTCATTATAATCATGCAGTATTACTAACAGTGAACAAACTGTTGTTTTTATGAGTAATTCAGAACTTTTAAATGTTTACAATTTGAAGTTTTCTAAAATTCACATAAAAAACGGAATATATTGTTAATATTACAAAAATTCCATGTTAATTTTTAGGATAATGAACTTTCATATACAATTCTGGCTTTCCAAAGTAGCCCGCAACAATACAATTTTGCGCAAACGTTCTCATGCCAGTTAAAACAAATGGTCTGGTAATTAGAATGTCGGTAACCCGAGAGTTTGAATAATCAATATCCTGCTGTCGTTTGCAGTCCGGCCACAAAATATTCTATGAATAGTAAATTGAGAATTCGCGTAAATGGCACTGTTGAATGCGAATGTTAATTATTTTTTTTTGCGGGAATAGCTTGACTAAGGGAGTTCTCGAGTTGTTGGTTTGAAGATTCGTTTCAGCCGATGACCGCAAGATGGCAGACGTTGGACAGCATAAGAGCGACAAGCGTTTGAATTCTAACACGCTGTCGCGGTGCGCGCCACCGGGCCCGACGGTTCTCTTTTCTCTTTTTTTCCTCGCTCCTCCGTCATCCCTCTTTGTCAATCCCGTCTCACCTTCGACGCTAATTTGAACGATACGGTTCGTGCTTATTATCGCTAAATTAGCCATTATGTCGTTATTTTAACGAGTCGATGTGTGTCAGGGGGCCGTGCACACGCTTCTTCCACTCTGTTCCACTGTATTTCCTCGTCCAATTTCTCTGCACCACGATTCGACAACATTATGCTGGGCAGATTGTCTCCTCTCCGACATAATTCTGTTTTTTAGTCAGCTTCCACATTCACGGATTTAATCAGTCAATTTTCATTTGTTATCAGCATAGTCTCTCTGGCACTTTGGATCCTCTACATTCTATAATACTTGTACATATCATTAATAAAATTTTAGTGACGTTTATTTTACTATATGTACTGAAATAGTTGAAAAATAATGAATATTAAAGAACAGAATAAAGCCGAGTATAAATAGGTATAAAGAAGTGGAGATAAAGTTATAAAACCAAAGATGTTGTAATGGAATATTATATTAAATCAGAATAATGTAGGTGTATGATAGTTTCATGTGTCTGTCTATTTCGTTATCACAATAATTAGAACGATTCGTTTTGAACAAATGGATCTGACCAATAAAGCAGTCACGCAACATTTACAAATGTCCATTCTCACGTTCATAAATTAATTGGTCTACTAATGCCAATAAAGACAAACAAGGTTTCTACTTTAGTCGAAGCACGACGATTCCAGCTTTTTCATGGAAAAAACGATAAAACTACGATCTGACGGCAATTGTAACACTTCTCTTTTACTGTTTGTTGCAGCACTATTTCGCTAGAGTTATTTTCGCCCCTCCGTCGACGTTCCTGTATCAGAATGTATCAACTTTCAGTTTTTATTCGATCAGCGTCGATTTTACTAGCTGCACAGATGGGTGTCGGTCTAGGCTTGTACTCGTCAATGGTATCTGTTTTGAACAGGCTTCTTTTCGGATTCGAGTGCCATCGTAAAACACTATTTCCGTCTTATGACAGTCTGAGAAGTATTATAGAAGCCGGGATCGATCACGGTGCCCGGTTCAGGCACCGCTGGAAATTGCATCGGCCAGATAAAATATAAATTTTCCACGTACAGGAGGTGCACGTGATTTTCCAGCGTGTTTGCCGCCGCGATAGAGTCGGGCGAACATGGTGGTTTCCGGCGACCCAGTGTCGCATCTTGATGGCACTTTCTGCCCGATTTAAGTTCAATTTTCTTTCATTTATAATGAAACGCGGTCATACACGGTGCATTCGGTTTTCTGGAAAATTGAGACCGACTCGACCAGATCTGAATGAACGAAAAACTTGTTTGCGTGACCAAATCATTTAAAGTGGTACAGACAAAAAACCTTCATTAATATTAGAACTATCTGATGTAATATTGTTTGATAATAATGACAAGACTTATTTGAACTGGCATATTTATTGTGATTTTTCGTTATAAAATATTAAACCGCATTTTCTGTCATATTTTCTATATTTTTCGAACTTCCATATTATGTATATATTTTCGTCACATATTGAAACAGATTATATATATATATAGTTTCTTTTTGTATAAATGAATACTTTCTAATTTGTACAAATAAAGATTACGCTCCAAGTCTACCTTACTCTTCCCTCTATGTATTTGGAAGAATGCGGCTTCCGGTATCGCCAGTGAAATATGCAATAATAGTAGTGCTAGCGATAAAGAGACCAGTTCTTTTGAACTTTGGCAACGCATATACATATCTGATACGACTTGTGTACGTGAAGCAGGATTCGCCGATGTAAACACGTCCCGCAGGAAACGTGGCTGGTTTTATTGGACGTAGAATCCCCGACAGTGGTCTCCCAAGGATACGAGGGATGGCCCGTATCGAGGATATCCGAGATCCGAGGTCAGACCCGTGACAGTGAAGAGGCTAGATTCGTCTCGCGAGATCTGGCTCGATCCAGCTGTTTTAATGGCGGACTTCCGCGAGACGACGTGAACACCGGAGGGTCAGCCCACGCGGCCAGGGACCATAATTCCTGGGAAGGAAACCCCCGGGCCCTCTACATTGGCCCTTTTAAAGTTCTTTACCGTCTAATTCGCTCTCACATCCGTGCTCCTCTCCTTAATTATTTAAATGCTGTGGTCGTGATGATCATTTTTTCTCCTCCATGTGAATTCGATAATGGCCCATGGTTGCGGGATTTCAACCTGAAATCGCACAGATTCGACAGCATTAGAAATTGTATTCGCTGCTAAAAAATTAATAAGAAATTAACGCGTCCGCTATCAACGTTACTAACTTACGCTCCCAAAGAAGAAGATAGCACACGTGTGTCATCTTTAATTTCTCGCGTTATAATTATGGTACAGGAAATGTGCCAATGATAAAAAAAGACTACCTTCTACCAATATTTAAACATTACCTATATTGGAATTTCTACGAGGTATTCTCTTACGAAGAATGGAAACACACAAATAGACAGAGACAAAATGATAGCAAAATCATATCTTGATTTTCTTCAATATGTCGCGAGTTTTAAGGAAGTTAAAGTGGTCAGTCGGTGTTCAGTGTTTCTTGATACTGGTATCTGTCGCATTTCGTGACGGGTCGTGGTAAAAGATTATCTAACAGTGGCCATAAACGCGAGTCTTATTTTAAGAAAACGGAGAATAACGATTACAGAAATTGCTAAAAAACATTGGTCGAAGCAGAGAAGCTGTATATAACGTATTAAAATATGTCGATAACTACGGTAAAAGGAAAAGCACTGGAAGGCCAGCAACCCTATCGCACCGTGACACAACTGTAACATACTTCGCGTTGCATCTAATTCTTGTGCTACAGCAAGAGAAATCGCTTGCAAAGCTGATGTACAAACTAATATTCAACATGTTCGACGTGTGCTGCAAATAAGTAATATTATGAGTTGATTAAGAATAAAAGCCAAGCCATGATTAACAAAGAGGCATAAGGAAGCACGCCTTGAATTTGCGAAGAAACATATACACTGGAGGAAAACCTGGAGGAATATATAATCTTTACAGATGAAAAACGGTTTTGTCTGGATGGTCCAGATAATAGTGCATACTATTATTATGACATTCGAAGAGGACAATTAACAAGAATTAGACGACAAACGAAAGGAGGTAGAATAATGATTTGAGGCGGCATAGGTTACAAAGAAAAAACGGATATCAATTTTATACAAGGAAAAATGAATAGTGCAAGTTATTTAAGAATAATAAAAAACCAAATTGATAAGTATGCACGATGCATTGCAGGTACAAAATTTGTGTTCCAGCAAGATAATGCTGCCGTCCACACGGCAAACATTATTCATGAATATTTTTCAAAAGAGATAATTCCTGTATTCGAATGGCCGGCGAGCTCCACGAACTTAAATATCATTGAGAATTGTTGGGGATTATTATCAAGAGCTGTATACGCAGAAGGTAGACAATTTGAAAATTTAAATGAGTTAAAAATCAGTATTAAAGAGGAATGGAAAAATTTATCACAATCTTCAATTAAAATATTATATAAATCCTTACTAAAAAGAATGATAGAAGTAATTGAGAACCACGGAGGTTCCACACATTATTAAACACAGGTACAGTTATATCAATTTCATATTTGTTTATTTTAAATTTATATAATATGGAATATTTTTCAGATGCGCTATCATTTTGTCTTTCTATATCATTGGCACATTTTCTGTACCATAATTATAATGCGAGAAATTAAAGATAGCACGCGTGTGCTATCTTTTTCTTTGGGAGTGTATATAGTTCTATTTATAAAATATGATAAATAAATGGTCAGAGAGAAGCTATAAATTCTCTAGATATCATGCTAAGTTTTACAATTTTAGCACGATTTTGTTTTACAAGCTTGTGACGACGGTGGCGAACGTATTAACGTTTGTTCAACTCGTTTGACAATGAGAACCTTTCTCTTTGCATTTAAAAGTTATATTATCACGCTTGAAGTAATAACAAAAATCAATTTTTATTTCTGGTTTATTTATTTTGACAAAATATTTTGTGAAGTACTTAGACAATATATTAATCGAATACCTTCAATGTAAAAGGAACTAATTAGATAGACTGAAATAATTATTTCGCGATACGCCATTCGTTCTTAATAATATCCCTGATAGAATGAGATAATTTTTGTTTTTTTCCTACTTCTTTGTTTACTTTCACTCTTACTCTTTGACGAAAGATGATTCTAATTTTGATTCAACTTAGAAAAAAATAAATAATATTCATTTATCATAGATCATGTTTGAAATCACTATCACGATTCTGACCTGTTGTTATAGTGCAACGGATTGATGTCAGGTTCCTACGAAAAATCTCCATCTCGAATCAGACAGCTCAAAGTACGGCAACGTCGACCGTTTCGTGGATCGTTTAGAATAAGTATCACTTCAGATGTTAGATGACTCGGTACAAAGAGAAGATGTCAAGGCAAATTGGAACGCGATCGTGGGAAACAAATAGAAGGAACTTTTCGGTGCTTAAATGTCTGAAACGTGCAGCGCACAGTTCGCGCTCGATTTATCTTTGTCCGACGTGGAAATGGTATTTGTCTTTCAGAAGCGGAAATATGACTGGAATAAGATTGATCGTGAAGGGTGTTTCGAACCGAAGGGATTGCAATGGACACGTAATAAATAAAATTAAGGAAACACAGTCGAACGAAAACGATTGCTGAATAAACCATGAAAATAGTTTGTCGCATCGGTGTATAGTGGTTCGGGAATTCGCTTTCTGCGGCTTAAATTATTTTAGCGTTGTTTTAAGGTTTCAGGTTATAGTATAGTAGGTCTTTGAACCTCTACTTTTGTTAGGAATATTCAAGCGTTCCGCATGCAGCGATATCCAAATCATAAAATAACGTCCAACGTCTACTTTTAAAGATCTGTATATAATTAACACTAGATTGCCTAAGCAAGTCATTTTGACTGCTTTTCAATTTCAATTAGAAAAATAATTATGTAAATAATGACACAGCTTCTTATAATTTTGTGACTTTTTCTACAACATATAAATGCGTTTATTAATCATTGTTGTTGCCCCCCCCCCCCTCCGTCATTTCCGGTATATATATGTGTGTTATACCTATATTACCGAAAAGCAGTCATTTTCCCGTTTTCAAGCTCCCGTCTTTCTAGTGTTAAAAACCGTAACAAACAGTGCATAAAATTTACGTGCCCTCTTAGCTATTACAAAAGTAAACTTTTGTAAACATTCTTTTATAAGACTTGTTAAAAACCTAACATTCTAACTACATTGGATAAAACATACGATAAATAAACACGCATAAACAGTGGAAATGTAAGCGCTATATAAAAGTTATATCAAAAGTTTGGATTTCAATATCTTGTAACGCGTGATTAAAACAATTCACGTTAATCTCAATTTCATATTTTTGCCTTTATAACACTGCGTCCAATCAGAGAGTTGCGCGAGACTATCAATATTCTGGATTTCGAAGTTACAAGGAAATGCGTAGGAAATACGTAGGAACTAAAGTTTTGTTCAAATATAAAAGTTGGAGAGAATTGAATTATGATGACAAATCATTGTTTCCTAGACGACTATGCAGTGGCTCGGGTCTTTTTTTCAGAAGGAAGACTGCTAGGAGCGCGAGGAGGGAGAATGAACTGAATTATTAAGCATTGTACAAGGCTCGGGCACGAGGTTCTATGGCACCGGTAATGTGTATAAAATACCCCGGAAGAATGGGAGCGGGTAGATTAAGCAGAATCTTGCGGTTGCCCATTCACAACGCCCACGTAATTCGAAGACCGAGGAATCCTGGCCTCGCTAACGATTCTTTCGTCACGTGCCAGGCAGCGGAATATCTGGTTGCGGCTCTTGTTATCCGTGTGTCGACAGGAACAATATTCCCGCTCGATACCTTGGCCAAAGATAAAGGCATATCCACCGATGAAATTACGTAACAAGACGCGCACGCGAAAGCGAGCACGCGTAGTGAACGCTCGCGTGCGCGCGCGCACATCTTAATAGGTTTAACTTTCATTAAGAGCCCCTCGAAAATCATCGGCGGCCTCCGCGCCTCGAGACCGCCACTGTCTTCATTTTGAAAAATCCCAAGGTAGGCCGGACCGGGTTTTGGACACTGTTCAAACTCGCCCAACTGCCGCAGAAACTTCGGAAACGCGGGATTCTGTTTTCTTTCAAACTTTGTCGGTTTGATGGCCGATATCGACACAAACTTCAGACTATGTTCTCTTTGGTCACTTTTATTCGAGAAGCTGTAGCTTGAACGAAGATATTTTTTAGCTGCGACGAACACTGATCCTATCAAGATCTGAAAGTAACGTACGTTGCTTTATAACGACGAAGAACCGGAATTTATTTAGACCTTTCATCATTTCCCTTCGATTGTTTTTTTTTATGTAAGTGCTTTTAGTATTTGTGCAAATTTAAACGAAGAAGTGCGTAATAGATTATTTTGCCCGGCTTCGTAGGAGTAGTGTTAAGGCATAATTTTTGGAAATAATCAGTTTCTATTGCAATATTGCATTATATTAAAACCATTCAGTATTTGTACTTACACCCAATTCGTATTATGAGTCATGTATGATCATGGCAGACCAAATTTTTCATAAATAATACCAGTTGAACAATATAGATCTGATCCGAATCATTGCTATATAAAATTCACATTTTTATTTTGTTGAAGGTTTTGGGGAACCTCGGCCTGGTGAAATGTTAGAGTTGGATAGTATGGATATTATTCGAATAAAGTTTTATTTCTATAAAGTCTTCGAATCAAATTGTATACAATACGTTTCGAATAAATTCTTCGGACAAAATGTTATTTGAATCATATATCAAACTCTGCCAAATATCCTGTAAAACTCCATTAGAATCCTTTATCAAATTTACGATGATTACGGGGAGATGCTATAAATGCATGGAATCCGCATTCTACTTCCAATGCATAGATTAATAAATTCTCTCGAGGGTTGGAAGTGACCCAGCTCCTCTGCCTTACCTAAACTGACATGCTCCGCTGTCGGCCAGTTAATTGAACGTTGGACTTTCGAAAGTGTTATAGAACTTTTGTGATGCGCCTGATTATATTCGGCGGGAGCAGGAGCCTCTTTTAAGGTGAAAGGTCAATCGGACCAGATTAGCACTAGGATGGACCGGACCACCGAATTTAGTGTGCCCAAAGACATCGCTCCGTTTATGAATAATTCCATCCCCGTCAGGTGAAAGCAATTCCGCGCGGTATAAATTCCCTCGGAACGGCTATAACACAGTCGGCCACGGGGACCGTGAAAACTGCTGAATCTCGAAAACGCGGTCACTCCGAGGGATGGGATCACGCCATCTTTTTTCTGCCCATATATACTAAAGTAAAGTGCTTCCACACGTGGAATGCGGTGGGCCCTTCTAGACCTAATTGATTTTGAAACTCCTGAAACGTGATGTTGATTTTTTCAATGAAGTTGAACCCAGCTAAACTTACTGTGTAACCTAATTTTTGTTAACTTAGTCTCCATATTTGGTCGCTTAAGTCGAGACAATTGTTTTCGGTTTTTATGTGTTGATAGTATCCTAAGAAATTCTTATTAGAATGTCATTTAAGAATTCTTACTTGTACAATACTGCTAGGTATTCTCGAAGAAAATATTACGTAACAGTCTCGTGTGAGAAAGAATTAATTATTTTTGCAATTGAGAATGGCCAAGTTTGTACATTAAACTCTACTAAGGGCATAGTATTAACTGTTCAGCCCTAAACGCGACTATTGTATATTACTTTGCAATAATAATAAGATTTATTTAACCTTCGTACAATGTCCGGTGATCATTTCAACACACAGAAACATTTTTCTAATATTACGAATGGTGGTTCCAGTATTAACTATAAGAGAATATATTTTCTTAATAGCATACAATAATTCTGACGAATAAAACGAAAATCTTTTACATTTTTCTGAAATTTATTTTTCACTGAAGAGTTAAGGGTAACGTTAGAAAAAAATTACTAATTAGTCGGAAATACGTCGAGTTACGTGAACCAAGGAGAGTTACGTAACCTTGATCAAGTACTTTCCTCCGTTACCACGGAGCCAGATGGCGAAGCGATATTTACGAACGCGTGGCACTGTAAAATCGAGGCGAAAACTATTGTCACATTTTGGTCCGCGAGCAACGTAGCCGGTTTTTCGTTCCCCAGAGGTCCCGCGGAACTCGAAACGCTTGATCCCTTCCCGGAACCCTTAAACGTGATATAATGGCAACAAGAAATCCCTTCTCCAATCCTTTGTGGGCCGACCGGCGCGGTGGCGAGTTAATTCGCAAAAACTCGATGGCGAACGTTCTCACGGAATTTCCGTCGACAAATGTTTCATTCCTCAAAGAGGATTTCGTTCGGTACCGAGTCCCCGAAGTATACAAATTGTTCGTAATTGAAGGTTTTACAGGGTTGTTTTACTTTCTCCACCCTCCCCCCTCCCCCTTTCGTTTTTCTCTCGTTGTTGTTTGAAGCCCGTGCCAGCCACCGGTAACGAATAAAAGAAAGTAATTACTTTCCCGACCATGGAGCTAATATCTGCTTCTTCCCCGGCTCCGCGTTCTTCCCGTCGGTTTCGTTTCTTTTCATTAATCCTGAAATCTAATACGCCCGGGGACGACGGTATATTAGATACGAATTTCCTTCCCGGTTCGCTTTTTATCTCTGTAATATGTAAATATCCGGGAAACCGAGGGCGTTTTCTTATTGATCGTTTTCCCCGGATACCGAGACCGGGCTTTCTTATCTCTGGCGACGCGGGTACCGCTGGTTTTTACTCGCCTTTAATAATCTTCGTTACACGCGCCGGGTTTTACGATAAGTACGCACTTGATGAGAATTCTGATCGGCACCGGCATCGGTAGAACTTTCTTCTACGGGGCAATCATCTCCAACCCTTTAATTAACCCTCACACTTGGAAGTTCACCTATTCTTCAAACACTTCGAAACGCATTATTTCTCTCAGGTTCTGGTTTAACGATAGACGTAGAATTTGATATAGTTCCTCGAACAGTTTAACATCCGCTGAAGCAATTACAATCTGAAGTTAGAACGTAAATCATTAATGGACAAGACCATTCTTAAACCCATTTGGATTTATAGTATTCAATTGTGGAGTGTAATCGATCATAAAATCGTTAAATATATGACCTCGAGATTTTCCACTTGCCATAACTGGTGTGGGATTTTTATGCAAAATGAGAATCTTTCAAGACGGTTGTTTAAAACAGAAATTGAATAAAATTAAATTGTCCCTTTAAATAATTTCAATACGTTGAAAATAGCGTAGGATTATTAAATTCTACCGTGTTCACTCTTTTATATTTCAATCTCTCGTTTTATCCACAATTGCGCATGTATTCATAACGTTCGCTCTTTCGTACCAGAAAATGCTTTCACATTTTTTCACGGTATAAAAAATAAGTAAAATATTTCAGGCGATAAAGCAGCGTGTAGTCGACCGCGAAAGAATACAAAGCCGGAGGTGTCGCAAAAAGGGTTGGTGGGAAAATCAGGTCCATCCGACTGCGAGCCGGGGAGTTTGCGCTTTCGGGGATATTGCGAGGCACGGAGTCGCGTGTCTCAGCGAATTTTTGCGAGATCGTGAAACTGTTTGAAGACGGCTCCTCGGTTCTCGGCGGCCGGCGGTGCACGGTGTGCGCAGGGGAAGTGTTCTCGATGACGATGCAAAGCGTATCGCGTGGCCCTCGACGACAATGATGTGTGTGCCCGTCAAAGTAGCAGCAACCTGAGCCGACAAGGAGGCTCGTGCATAATTAGGAGGCAAGGGTGGCAAGCATGGTTGGTCAGGAGCAGCGTGTTTGCGCGCGCCAGCCGGTGTGTGTACAAGCACGTGCATCGCCGAGCACGCACCTGTATTTTCCTTCTCTCTAACCACCTTCCTCACGATTTTTATTTCACCTTTTTTCCAGCCTCGCGTTTCGCTCCTTGTTTGCACGGTCCCTGGCTTTCATTTTCGTGCGAGTAATTTTCGAGAATGAAGATCCACGGTGTTCCTAGCGGCCCGGGATTCTTCCCGCGGTTCCTAATTAATTGAGGGAACCGCCGAGAAACGATGAAAATGGATCCCTAGAACTTTGCGATCCTTCTGCCAGACGATTTTATCCGCGTAATGATTCTGAATGCAATCGCGAACCAATGTCGACACTCGGCTTTCCTTCCGCGAGATTTGACGCGAGTGCTTGATGTTCTAAAAAATGCAAAATTTATTTGAACTTCGATAACTAGTTGTAACATTTTATTTATAAATAACAGTTATCGTTGCTTAACAATTATTTAATTTAGATTCGATATTATAAAAGTTTAATTTAATAATTAAATGAAAGTTTGATTTAGATATTTAAATTAAATAGTTATAAACTTAGCGTCAGCATCAGCTATTAAACTGTAATTATAACTTAATTGAAATAATCTTTATTAGATTCAAGTGTCTTATTTATTAAAAGCAATCACGTTAGACATTGCCTGTTAACTTAGTTTCTTTAACATCTGAACGAAATAAACGTAATTTCGTCCACTTGAAAAAAAGTAATTTTGTTTTAAAAGACGTCCGAATATTAATGCGAGTTACCGTAGTTATAAAAGAAATCGTGCAGCAAGGAATTAATGATGCTTGAAGGAACGTGTCCTTTGTATCGGGTCACGTCCCAGCGGATGCGTCGAATCGAATTTAATTCGTCAGTATTTACGACCGCCGTTCGCGATGGAAATTTCGCCACAATGTTGGGTGATTGGGACGCAGCTGGAAAAACGGATCATAGGAAAATCCCGGTGAATTTTATTGTTCGCGGGACACGAGGTGTATAACGACGGGTTTTGTTCTTCCGACCACGGTGTCCCGACCACAATGGCGCCGGGAATAATAAATAAATCGACGCCATTAGCGGCGACTATTGTATCGTAATTCCCGGATCGAGCTCGCGTCGCGCCGCCGCGCCGCGCCGCGCCGGCTGGATTTCAAGGATCGTTATCGGGAGTGATATCGGTTGGCGGGTTCCCGCGATAATTATGCGTTACATTATCACTAGGTAACTGTCTTTGTCCGCTGTAGTTGTGGAAAATTATGGCCATCGGAGCGTGTATCGTTCGAGAAAAATGAAATAACGAATGGTAACGACGGGACAAACTCGCGCGCGATGTCTGATAACACGGCGGCGCGAGAGCGCCGAGTGTAATAACGACGACAATGGTCACCGGGACACAATGTGCGGCGAATTAATTAGACGTAGACGCGTAATTGAACGGGCGTAGCCTTCTAGAATATTCCACAGTTGAGTCCTTCTGCTTCGCTTTTTTCCCAAAGCTGTCTCTCTCTCTTTCTCTCTCTTTCTCTCTCCTATTCTTTCACCACGGTAATGCTGGAAGACGGGAGAGAGCGAGAGTTCCTACACGGTGTTGTCGATGAGTGTCACGGTGGCAAACGAAGCCGTATTATTTCGCAGCGTGCGTGTTTATCATGCGTACGCATTCTCCGACGTGAATCGATTCGTACCAGCAGCTGGCTGGGTTAATGTAATTTAAGACGAAAGGGTGGAGCAGTCATCCACTTTCGTTCAAAGTAGCAATTTACGACTGCATCATTTTAAAATAGTAATGATACTAATTTGATTCATATATACATGTAAAAATCATTTGTTGCAAAGTGGTATAAAAAAGAGGCTCTGTAGCCGTCATACGTGCATAATAAAAACAGAAATATATAGTAAATATAATGAATATGTGTATATGGGAGATATGATAAATATGGTACAGGAAATATGATGAATGCAAGATTATGAGACACACAAGTAACAGATACGCTACTAAAATAAGGATAGATACAGAAGACGGGCTAATAAAAAAGAGAAGAAAAGTTATGTTGTAATTGTGATCCAATGATTTGATAATTCAGCGACTCAATAGGTTATCGACTCCCTCGATGTCTCAACGACTCGGTGCATAATCCAATCGTTCGACGACTCAATGGCAGTCGCGATAACTTCACGACGCGGTGACTCACTCGGTGATTGAATGATTCAACGAATCAGAGCTCTGGAAATTGGAGGTTTAATAACGTGAGCAATTCAAAATTCATACGTTTGCGAGATGAAAACTTTGAATGATCGAAACTACAGATGAAACTGCGGTCCGCCTGCACACGGTTTCCGCATTGATTATTAACGTTGCTGCCAATTTGCATTGAAACGAGTTAATTATTCAGTTTAGTTTATTATTCTCCTGCGTATTAATAGCACGTGAAAGTCTTCCCAATATTTTCTTTGCCGCGGCGCTAACCAGCAGCGTGCATAAAAGGCAGCGCAGAGCAATGAGATTTAAAGTAAACGCAATTAAATTTTCGACGGGAGAAGTTTAATTATTTGTTACTCGCGAAATAACATTAATTATGTTATTCATGAGTAAGAAATAAATTTCATTTATACGTTATTTGCAATTTTCGAATAAACGGTCAACGCGTATATTTTCAATATAAAATATATATACATTGTTAGCCATTTGAAATATTTTTAATGTAAAAATATATTCATTAATTATTTTTGCATTTTTTTATTCAACGTCGTTATTGTTATAAGTTACTGACTAGCGAAGATCCAGCCTTGTTAAAGTGCGTGTTACATAAGATTACTTATCACTTATACGATTACGGAAATACTGATTGTAGTTAGTATATCGCAAGTATCAGTTTGACGATTACGAAAATATTCGACGGATAAACGGAAACACCGCTGTTCTTTGCTGGAAAGGTGGCACAGAGAATTGTTTAGGACTGATTCCTACCAATCCACCCATGTTAACGCCCTTGCAGAAGTACGGTAAATGCGTTTCCCTTATTGGCAGAAATGATCCCTTCCTGATAACTGCAATTTCCGAAACGAGGTACTCGAGCCTGGCTGGTTGTAAACAAATAGCGCCTCCTAATTCCCTCCACCGTTGGACTTCACCGTGGTCTCCACCTAACCTCTTCCATTTTGTTTTCATTTCAGACTTTCGATTATTATTGGCTAAGTTACGCGCTGAATATGAGACATGATTAGGGGGAGCGGTCGATCGATCCCTTTTGCTCCTCGCGTCGATTAGTTCGTTTGTCTTTTTATTTACCCATGGAAGTGGGTTTCGGTTGGTTATAGATAAGTGGGGATTACGGGCGTACAGATCAGGCGGAGCGAGCGGCCTATACCCCTCTTGCTCCTCGACACAAATCGTGTCATGTTTCTAGCAAAGGATAGTACTTATAACGAAAGTGAATCGCAGCTTTGTAACAACTTAAATACTGTAATTAACAGAAGCTTGTCGTTGACCGCATTTGTCCAAGATCAAATATAAATAAGAAATGATGAACGCTAAATAACGGTTAAATACAAATACTAAAATTCGAGCAATAAAAATCTGGAATAATGAATTAATCGAATTATAAATAACGGAATAATGATTAATTACTTATTCGTTACTTTTGTTTGATTAAAATTTTACTCGAATGATGCTCAACAGTGACCGACACGATAAATTGAAAATTTTGATGAAACATCCGAAACAGAGCTGCTGGATATGCAACGACGTTTCAGCAGGATCGGTTCTCCTTTTTCCGTCGATGGGATCAGTTTGCTAAGAAAGAACTTGGAGCGTAGTTAGATCAGAGGCAATATTCACAGAACTCGCTGTTCGTAATTTGTTTGCCCCTTCGCCCGCGTCGTTGGTAAAATATCGACGAAGTTATGAAGTCCGATTCGCGGCCGGGCTTGGACGGGAATCAAATTTTTTAAAGTCGGTGCTGTCCTTCGAACCTATAACTACTATGAGGAGCTGCTGAACCGTGTACAATACACTTGTAAACAAATCATTCTTCGCGAGGATATAATGCAATCTTGGTTCAGAGATTCGAGAAACCTGGAATTCGATCCGAGATATTTAGACGAGCAGTGCCACAAACGAAACATTTTTATCTAGGGCAAGATAACATAAGAAGCTAGAAGAAATATCTGGTCGAATCCAGTAAAGAAAAACTCAATCAAAGGTAACAGTACTCCATACAACGTTACGAGGAAGAAGGAAAGATATTACTTTCAAGCATAAAAAAAATTAACTGTCTGGCATATTTATGTTTTAATTGCTAGTAGCTTCAACTTACAAATTATATATATAGTTACAAAACAAGTATAATTATGTTATAGAAAGATTCGCTTTTTCAGATAATGGCAATGTTCCATTCATGGTATTTCTCACCTACATCTCCGGAGGAAATGTTTTTTGGATATATTAGGCAAATAGACGTTACCCAAAATAATTTTTCACGCGTTTCGTGGCTACCTAAGTCTTGTAAAATGCACGTAGGATTCGTGAGTTGAATCGGTTTAAATTTTCAAAGAGCGGCTGAAAGATGCGGGCGTACGTTTGTTTATTAATCTGCTTTGGCCGCGCAAGGGAGAAGGACGGCGGAGGACCGCCTGCCAAGGAATTAAATATTCATCTCGCTCACGTGGAATTTCATTGGACAGCGAGTTAGCCGCCGGCTGGACAGACAAGCTTCACTGTAACGCATAACAAATTGCCCGGGTTTGTTGATTAGGTGTGAAACGTCGGATGGAGTTTACGGGACGCGATCATTGATTATAAACGTTAATCTCTCCCCGGCCGACGCGGTTCCCTAACTCTGTATAATTCCCTACACCGTCGATCTCGAAGGTTTTGCCACCATATCTCAACTTGAATGCTTCATTTTCGACCCAAGTTCACACTTACTTCAAACGATCCTTATTCTTTATCGTTTATTAGACGATTTTCGGGAATGAGAACGTGTTGAACGTGGAAATTCTCACATCTGGAAATCGGTCAATGTCTACGAGACTGTGCAGGGCTTCTCAGAGCTATTTGGATTGAAATTATCTCTGTAAAACTCGAACGTGAAATAATATTTAAGAATGCCCGGAATCGTTTCGATTTCCGTAAAAATTGTTATCAAAGTTAATTATCCTTAATCATTTTTCTAATTACAAATATGGAACGGAGAATATGTTCGTATAAAGGTAATAAATTACAGTAAATACTCGTATTTGCATTTTACAACAGTTGAATGGGAAAAATTGCAAACGCAAGCTTTGATATTCGGTGAAGAGGTGTTCGTATCCAGTATTTTTTACTATCAAGAAGTATTTTTCACCTTTGAGAAGAACGTGTTATTAAAATAATTCGTTGGTAGGTATACGAACTTTTATTTCAAAGTAGCCAGAACAACAATGTAAGAAACAGAAATAATGACTAAAGAAGCGAAGAGGGCAGCACTTCTTGCGACACGATCAGCCTCTTCAAAATTCAAAAATTTGTTGACACACTTTCTACGAAATACTTTTTACAATTTCAACAATTTGTACAAAGAGTGTTCCTTGGCGCCATACGCGATGCAGCATTTAATTATGAGAAAAGGAACAGATATCCAAGTGCGTACGATGCCTCAAGAGTTTTCCGTTTCACTGAATCCTTTCAAAGATTTACGACGCTTCCGGATGATGTGCTCCGAGCCCGAGAAAGGTGTACACCATTTGGAACGAGTATCTCGTTGGTCAGATTTCGGTGCGAATGTCAAAAGCGATTTTAATTAAAATTCAGCGTGGCTGACGGGCATGCTCGGCGGATGGCAATTACTCGAGATAATTGAACGTTCGAGGGAACGGCAGAGGGTAGGAATGGGTTCTTGAAAACTAACGCAAATAGACACGCCCAATGTCCGCTGTCGTTGGACGTTGAGAATACCTATGGGCGGGAAACGCATAATTACAGAATAAAAGTCGATTATGTTCCACCGTTGCGATCTATCGCAGGAATCGCAAAGTTTCATTTTCCTTACGTAATATAAAATTGCGTAAATTACATGCACGCGTATCTCCGCTTTATGTCTCAAATTTGAATAACCTTTATTTCCCCAACAACTTACGTACTGAATTTAATAATAACTCCGTTGTGAATCGTCGTACATTTAGATTACACGCGAGATTCTAAGGTAAAAGAAAACGTGTGCATTGACTTTCTAACTGCGATCAATTTTTTTATTTTCCGCTATGAAATCGCTGGTTGGTTTTGTTTCTTATCCAGAGATGTATCATAAAAATTGTATTCAAAAGGGTATAGAAAGAGGAAGAAAAGAAATAAGATACCTTCAAATTAAAAACTAAGAATTTTTTAAATTTATTTGTTTCTGCTACAGTTCACAAAATATTTAGAACGCGAATTCCACATAGTCTGCGGTTGGATAAAGCTGAATAACATATATCTTTTATCTCTTTCATAAGAGAGCTTTTGTTCGATGAAATAAATGTTTCCTTTGAAACAAGTTTCTGTAAAATAAAGTGGGGAAAATGAGAATTTGCATAAACATTTGTAGCTTCTAATAAGTTCCACCGTTAAAGTTCACGAGGTGTCTACTACGTAACATTTATAAATTATGATACAGTCGATGTTTAACTTGGTGAAACGATCGGCCGTAACAATAAATGCGGCGTGCATGACACGTTTTCACGTGTATCGCATGCATTTTGGAGGGAAGTTCAATTGTTGAAGGAAACACAGCTCTCCCGCGAGAACTTTCGCCCAACAATGAATTGATTATACGTCCCGGTCTCGCTCGGTAGGAAAATGAATTCTAAGCTGGAATTGTACAGCTGCGGTACACAAAGGTAACAAATGTTCATTGCCAGGGGAATTTTTCTTTGCCGTTGGTAGTTACCGTCACCGACCGGGCTCCGTCGTTCGCAGGGTTAACGTGAAGAATCGTCAGAAATATTTCATGGAACGGTTTGCAAAAAGAAAAGAGAGCCGGCGCGAGGACTTGAGCTAATATTTGTGCCGCGGCGGCGACGGTTTAAGGCGACAGGATCCTGTCCATCGATCCTGCTCCGCAGTTCCAACCCCTTTGCTTCCACTGCCTACAACCCCTTTCGGGCATCTTCGCGGTTTTCCTCCTAACTTCTGGCAAAGCAATCAGATAGAAAATTAACAAACGCAGAATCCCATTTTTAACTTGTAGTTGTTGATTTGTGTCCTGGAAACCAGAGTTCGGCGTTACTTGGATTGTTTCGAATAAATATTTATCGAAGATAATTATACGAATGGGTTTCTTTTAATCGAATATTTCATTATTCGTCACAAGTTATTCTATCTATATAACGAACCATTCTTTATTCGAATAATTTTTTATTCAAATAATTCGAAAAATTAATAAGGAAAAGTAAATTGATAAACTATAAGGAAACAATTTCTATTTAATTATTTTTATTTGGATCAATTATATTCTGTATGAAGTCCCGTACGAATAAATTTTTATTCGAATAAAATTTTACTCCCATAAATTTTTATGTAGATAAATTTTTAATCGACTGAATATTTATTCGACAGTGTCATTTTTGTCGCATAAAACTATAATGAAATAAAAATTTATTTTTTATTAACAGTTGTAATAAATTGAAAGTAATATAACAATATTCGTAAATTCTTGTCAAGTTCTCGCTGTTCCGTATTTTGAAATAAATACTTTTTTGTCATAAATGTATCAAATACGCTGTCTGTAAATAAAAATATAACCTCGATTATTGTAATGGGACAGTTATACACAGCTACGGTGCTAGGCTAAATTTTTATTGATGTGCAATAAAGTGTGTTCTCAATTGATTGCCTTGAAATGAATTCTTTTCGTGAGAAATATATTTAAATAACAGAGAAGGGATTTAGAAAATTTCGGTAATAGATTTTGTGAGATTTGTTAATGGAACTGAGTTCAAATATATCGAAATCCACTTTGTTCACGATTGAATTAACCTTCTGTAACACACTGCACCACACTAAATTATGTCCGAAGACTTGTCGACCGTTGCCCTACTATAACTTCGCGTTAAAAATTGTTCTGCATTGTTCTGCTTCTGGTATTTTTGAAGGGCAAGACCTCTTCTTTGACGCCCTTCCTTCAAATATCCTAAAGTCACTTTTCTGCATTTGAAACTGTTTAAATTCACCGCGAACTTCCAACAATGAAACGTTTGTTTAATAATTAGGTTGCAATGATTTTTATGCAAAATAAAAATTCCCTACACTAATTACAGGAGCTACGTGGATGTTTATTTCATTTCTTAATCATTTTAACAAGTGAAAAACACTTAATTGGTGTCTTTAAATTCTTTAAACGTTTTTACCTTCTGTATTTGAACAATTCATTTATATGCATAAAATCCGCGATCTATTAGTAATATTTCTAGGTTACAATGAATCGGTACCAATATATCATCAGGATCAACTTTTGGGAAGCCATTGCAAACGGGAGACTCGTATATTTTCGAAAAAATGGACTCTTGGCGAACGGCAAAGGGCATCGGCTAATTCTTTCCGTGTACACGAAGGACAGGTTTTTTGTCGGACCTCTTAACTGGATCAGCTGATTCATAGTGACCGGACAGTAATGCGTTTTACACCGTCGTAAATTTTTTTCCTTTTAATCCAACGACCCTGCTGGATACAGGAGTCCTGTTTTCTTCCCTTTCTTCGTCGCCCTTCGTCCTACTCCTCCTCGATCAGCCCGACTCTTTTCCCGCGTGCTCCGCCCGCCTCGGCTGCATAACTGTCGGCAATCGATACAGAGAGAGAGAGGGAGAGAGAGGGAGAAAGAGAAAGAGAAAGAGAGAGAGAGAGAGAGAGAGAGAGAGAAAGAGAAAGAGAAAGGGAAAGAGAAAGAGAGAGAGGGATTCCCATCGATGTCGATACGCGAACTCTCCGCCACTTTATTCGGCGTCCGACAATCTAAAGGGTGGATTTTTTCCGGAATAAATGTCGCATGCAAATTTCCTGTTTGCTTGGCCCTTTAAACGGCGATCTCGTGCATTGTTTAGCCGGCCGCGTTACCGCGCGATCGCGCCGACCGATACGGCCCTGCACGTTCGAAAATTCTTGGGCAATCGGGTCATCGTGATTTTCGTTGCCACCACCACCCCCTTTCGACCCTTATTTCGCTGCCGTGCGCCGTAACACTATTTCGGGTCAAATCCGTCTTATATTGTTCGCTCGTAACAGTTCGTAGCATAGCTCTCCGCACGGCAGTTTTATTGAATTTTCGTTTGCATATTATCCGCACCTCTTCTTATTGTTCCCAGCTGGTCTCGCGCCTCTTATTTCGCGATTACGTGAATTATTTAATTTCATACGGCAAAGAGAATCTCGAAAGAATTAATCGCGAAACGAAACCAGCTTTCCTGATAAACCCATAAAATGGTAGAATACCCTAATACAGGCTGAGCCCCTGAAATCTTGCACGATAATTTTTGTATAAACTATATATTGTATGAAAAGTGTTTCAACGAAAGTTATTAATTAATATTTACTATTATTATATGTATTTATTATTGTCGTTTAAAATTGAAAGGACATCTGTCCCGTTTATGTCAAATAAATGAAATATGAAACACATTTCTTGCATTAAAGAACGCTAGGGGACTCTCAAGTCTTAATAGAAAAAGAAGATGGCAAAATATGAATTGTCTTCTTATCGAGCAATTGTCGTTCGGACCATATCTTTGCACAACGTATTGTTTTCGAAATAGATTGAAGTGAACGAGTTAAATGACTCATCGTGTATAACCGCGAGTTAGATTAAATATAAAGACGTTTATGAAGCTCTCCACGCGACCGTTAATAATTCTCTTGAACCGATTTCAAGATTGCACCGAGCAGCGCGAGCGTAGAATTTAAAACGGTGGGCACAGGCTTTCATTAGCACGTGACCAGCACATTATCAGGGATTAAAGCTGCGCTTTAATGTTATACAACGAGGGGAATATACGAGATGCTTTCCAGCGATTCGACGTACCCTTCGGTCTGTTAATGCCGCGGCGCTGGCGTTTTACGATCTTTTTCCCTGGGATAACGTGTCCGCCAGAACGCGTTTGACACGATACGGGAATGCAGCGTCGCCGACCACTTATCAGCCAATTACGAAGTTCGCCGAGAGCGAATGAAATCGAACGGTTCGTTCGAGGGGAGGTAATTGAATTTCTGGACGCGCGTTTCCTCGACCAAAGTTAAAGTTATGCATGCCGGGCCCGGAATTTATTAAATTGTTTGCCCGCGACTCGTCGGAACGCCGCGACGCGATACGCCGTTTCACGGCGAATCTATTTTTTTCTGTGATTTTTTTCCCTTCATTGTTGCATCGCGCGCGCGATTAAATTGCACGCGTTCGCGGCAAATTGGTCCGACTTTGTCACGGGAGACGCGGAGATCGTGTACAAAAGCGAGAAGCATTCGGAAAATCAGATATTACAGAGTTTCGAGAAACACTGGGATAATCTCGAGCTCGCGAGAACAACGGCCAGCGAGAACGATATTGTGCAAGCGTTAGTTGCACGCGAGTTTGCGCACGCGTCTAATGTTTAACGTTTCAATAATTGCATACGTTTCGCGGCGGGTACGGTCTGTGATTGATTTTGCTAAATTTGATTGGCCGGTAATTGACTTCAACCAGATATTCGAAACAGGCTACAATAATTAACTATTGAATGGAATAGCGTTATATAATGGCTACAGAATGACGCGCCGCTATGCCAGGAAAATATAGATCGCAGGCGGACCTAATTGGTCCGGTTAATTTTTATAGTTTCTGAAGCGCGACCAGTTATAGCCTGGGAATATTATTATTGCAATAAATCCACGAGACACTGACGAAACCGGGCGCAAATTATTACGCATAGAGGGAAACGTTTTGATGTATGATACCCGATGTTATTAATCGCTCGTGATAAAGAGTCGAGCACGAAACAATTCCGACGGTAACAGATTGTTTGCTGAATTGCGATTCGTTCGTTCTAATAAATATATGGATGCTTTCACGGATTCGCGTCAAGTACGCAGACAAGGAATGCAATAAATTAGCAATAAACAATGCTCGTGTCCGTACGCTTCTCAATCGTATCGAGTGAAAAATTAACCAGTTGCCCGACGATTTATGTTGAAAGAAACGTGGCGTGTGCAGACGATTTTATTTAGCGCAATTTTATTTTATCACAAAATAAAGGTGAAAAGTTTCGGTTTTTATTTAATATATGAAGTCAAGTAACAAAATTCTTAACACAATTGCAATTATTATGTACAAAATACATAAATTATCTGAATTCCTTCTTAATATTGTTTATTTTCTAATAATTCATTGCTACTGTAATAACACGATTTTACATAGAAAAAAAGGGCAAGAGAGTGTGCAAATGTCATCATAATTTCTTTTTTAGTAATCAGAATTTATATGGTTTTCGTGTGTTTAAATATGTTGCGGGTGTCGCTCGTTATGTTCGAGTTTTGTATAAAAAATCTTTACAGACGATACTTGTCATTTTCACTTTAGGGGCCAGTGGATAAACTAGCTTCGGGAAAAATCTTATTCTGCAATTAATCTTGAAAAATAGTTTAAGCCATTACTCATACCCAGGAAGTTGAAACGACCCTCAAAGTTGGGGTTGCAAATCACACCTGGCATTTATTACTGAATATATAGCCCGTGCTTCTCGACACTAAATTCGTCCATGCCAATAGATTGCGAAAAATGTGTTTCATACAAGTATTTAACAGGCACAGCACTTTTACGTTGCAACAATCTTGATACACCCTGTACATATAACTGTAATAAGGCAAGATCGGTTATACACTAGAACATTAGACATTTTCGATTCACCACAATTGTTTCAAGAACCGAATCCAATAGCAACTGTTTCAAACCTCTTTGATAAAACACAGTGTCTTTAATTTAATTTTATTAAATTTACGGATGGAAGCTCTTGGCACGACAGTAATTTTGATGCTATAATGTATAGGATACCTCATAATTTACGCAAAATAATTAACATGTCTGTAACATTTCACTGAAACAAAGGAAGCAGTCTGAAATTATTTACATTTATAAAGACACGATTTCTAGAGTTAAATCGGCCGTGCAGTGTTCGGTAGAATGTGTCTGCAAGGATGGGTGTAAAAGCTATCGATGATTTATTGTAAATACATTTAAATTAAATCTCGATGAAACGGCAAGGCGCGAGTCTGTTCAATTTCAAGCTTTATACACAAAAAGTAATAAAACCGAGAGAATGCGACAAGTTTCAAAGGATGAAAATTGAATCTGAACAAAGCTCCCGGTTTCGAATAACACGCAGGTTTCGCGAAGATTGGTGCTCGATCGGCACCCTCCGCGAGAAGGCCCGGCGTGGCAGTTAATTATGATTACCCCGAGAAAATGGTTCGACGAGTTTGCAAAACCGGGCGAACCCTCTCGACGAGTTTACGATCGCCGCTCGGTGTGCCGGCACGAGGCTGCGTGTCCTCCCGTTCGATTTTCATTTTGCCCCCGTAATCGAGTGTTCTCTCCGGCGAAACAGCCCTCGACGTAACAAGCCTTCCTAGTCAACGGGTTCCCGATGCAGCGGCAGCTGCCGGCGCACCGGTGCACCGTGCATCCCGCGTGCATCAGCTGCGCGGCGCCGCTACGCGCGCCCTGCCGGAAGGACTTCGATCAAGCGGTCCGCGCCGCGCCAGGAACGCGAATTACATTGCCGCGCGCACGGAAATCGGAATCGAGGCGAGTGTGCGAAAAAATCCCGATGTCCCTTCCAGCCCCTCCTGTTCCCGGGATTTCCGTGGGTCTCCCTGGGTGTCGGACGGCTCGCGATCAAAAGCGGCGAGGGTGGGGAATGGTAGTCGAAGGAGCGATGAAAAACCACGAGGGAAGCTCGCGTCGGGAGAGCGCGGAATGCTCAGCGTTATCTGAAATGCGGGGTAAGGCAAAAGTACCTAGGGCAAGGGTTCCAGTTTACCGACACATTAAAGATCATTTTTCGTTCGCTTATATATGGTGTTCCAGGTTTTTTTGGCCAAACGATGCCAGCATATTCTACGATAGAAATAATAATCATATAAACATAAACCCAAAATGTTGAAGGCTTAAATTTGATATGAAATTAATAAAAAGTAAAAATAATGTAAATGTCTTAATTACCGGTACTTCAAAAAGCTACTTGTATCGATTGTCGTGACCCAAATATCGATATACCTTATGTGAATTCTTATATGAATTAACTTTCTGATAATGTGTATCATATTAGGTTACACGCTCGTGCTTTTCTATTTTACTCGTATTATATTCTATCCAAATGAAATCCATATTTCAAAGTTCATTACGTTTTCTAGAAACATGAATCTGTCGAGCACTGTTATCAATATTCAAAGATAAACACTTTAAATTGCAATAAAATCGATGTAAAGTGTTCTTATTAGGTACTTTTACCTTATCCTGATTCAAGACCAGATCTATGAGACTATTAAAAGGGATTGCGGGATGATAGGAAGAGTCAGCAAAAACGAAATGAATCAAGATAATAATAACGACGATAATAACAGTTTATTGATGACAATGGCACAAACCCTCTGTTACCTAATGTACAGTAAAGAACAAGATTTCAAAAGAAGATATATAAAGAGTAAATAGATAAATAAATAATACAAGAAGAAGAAAGGTAATAAAATACAGTATATGATACGTTACTACAATTTTCATGCGGCAGTAAGAGCGGATCGTTTGAATGAAGTAAAGTAATTACCGAAAAAATCAGGTTAGAAATGAGAAACAATTGATACGGGCAATGAAATTGACTGTAAAGAGTGCGGCAAGATTCAGGCTGAAAGTGGATGATTTCTCGTGTGACGTAGTTAGGCGCATGGCATTTACGATGTAGAGTATCTGGAGAGGAAACGATGCCATTGGTAATCCTGTGTGCAAATACCAGATCGGTAACGATAAGAATATGTCTAATTGGAGGAACTACCGGGAGGTGTCTGAAAAAGAAGACGACGAGGGTGACAAAGGAAAAAGGATAAAACGATCCGAAAGAGGCGAGAGTGTGGATACCGTGGGTGGGCTAGGTGTAGGGAAGAGGGGTGGGTTGGGGGTCCGCGGGGCGGCGGATGGCGAGAGGAAGGGGTAGGATGTATTCCTCCGGCTGTAGTCGGTGACGATGGTCGGTGGTGGAACGGCGGCACGGGAGAGGGGATAAAGCCCCGCAGTGCGGCGCGGTCGATACAACTCCCACCCCCGCAGAGGCAGCACCCCCCTGCCCCGCAGCCCCGTTTGCCAGATCCCTCTTCACTGATCCTCCGTTCTTCTTCCTCCGCCGTTTCTTCCTTCCGCTCCTTCCTCTCCGCGACTCTCCCTTGCTCATCTTTTTCCCGTCGCTTCTGGTCGCGTCGCGTTTGGTCGCGTCGCGCGTCGTCCGTCGCTGTCGCACCCCTAAACCCGTTGCAGCAGCGGATCCGTCGTCGTTCGTTCTTCCTTTCTTTCGTTTCGCCCTGGTGCCCCTGCCGGGGCGGAAGAGCGGGTGGCGGTGAAGGAGGGCTGCAGGCTGATTAGTATGAGCGCCATCTACGCGGTTTCGCGTTCGCTGGCCGTTGCACCGAGCCGCGGAAAGAAGGTCGAAACGACTGGAGAGTCCCTGTGACCGACAAAGCCCGAAAGCCCGACTTGCCACCGTTCCATCTGCTATTCTTTCCACTCTCGCCCGTCCTCTCCACCCACCTCCCCCCCACCCACGCCCCTCATTTTCTCTTCTCCATTCTTTTCCTTCTGTCTTCTTCCCGCACGTAGACGCGCGCGCGTTTACACGTGTGTGGCCGTGTCTGTGTGTACGGATACACAACGAACCCGCAGCCCACCTCTCACCCTCTGTTCGTTCGCCGAGCAATTGCACGGCTTAATGCCGTCGACGCTGAAAGGGGCGGGTAAATCGCGCGGCGGTGGCTACGACGACGACGACGGTGGCGGGTTCGACTCGACCCGGCTCTACTCGACTCGACTCGACTCGACTCGACTGGACTCGACTCGTCGACCAAGAGCAGTTTATTCTCGCCAGGTATCGATAGTCCCCGACGATCGCCGCTATTAACGGCACGAGTTCGGGGTGGGGGAGGAAGAAAAGCGCTGCCGTTGCGGGATCGTCTGAATAAAATTGATTCGTTTGCCGGTGACCCGGATGCTGCTGGACCGCGTACGACCGAATTCTCGCCGCACCTATGCTGTAACGTGTTTCGATTCCAATCGTACGGATTTTCCCTGGACGATCGGGTTTGCAAGCGAATTTATCGGTCGGTCTCGTTTCCTCTGTCAGACGCGATCTCTGATCCTGTTTGTCGTTTATATTAGAAACCGCCGCCCTTTCACCGCATAACGGATAACTTCAATAACGTGGAAATTTTTATTAGACCGGAGAGCTTCGTCGCACGCATTGAACGTGTATGAAAAACGACGTTGAATCAATCGGTGATAACCATTTTGCGACCTTTCACGCAAAATAGAGATTGCGTAGGTTGTCTGCAGGAATCACAAGTTTGATAAAACTGTCATTCATTCTCAGTTATTTCAACAAGTTGTACGCAATGCAGAGACAATCACAAGCCCTGTGAGCGTCAGAGTTTCCCATGAGATCGAGTCACTTTTGTTAAAAATTTATAATATCTACAGTTTAATGATGACGAACATGCAAGATTCGTGGCGTTCGAGATGAAACAGTCGTGAATGACACGTGGACACATTGGCGTTCGTATTTTCAATGGAAACGCTAGACGACGTGAACATTTTACAAGCTGGACAAATTTTAGGGGCCGCGTAAACAGGGTTAACAAAAGCAGAAACCTCCCCGGGTCTGTTTAATGCTAGGTTATGGCCTGGGGTTGGAAGGCTTGAATACAATAGTATCTGGAACCTACGGACATTGTAGGGGTGTATAAAAAAAAATTTTAGGAGCTATGAAAACAGGATTATCAAATGGAACGACGGCTGAGATAGTTTAGACGAGGGAGCTCGAGTACTCGAGACTTATCTGCGAAAATTTTAGGGGTCTGCGTTGGAATTTCATGAGCTAGTACAACTGGATTAATAAACAGGATGTGGTTATGGCAGTTTCGACACTCGTTGCTAGGATATGGTGCAGGTGGATATACCATTTTTGTATATGGTATTACTGAATGTTAAAAATTATAAATAGATTCGTTATACTTTAATCTTGATTAGTGCAACGCTCTGCAGCGAGTGAAAAGTGCTATTGTTGAATATTTATACTACTGCTCGGTGAATTTAGATCACCTAATGAGTTGAAATATTTATTTACTCTGAATACTTATAATTGTATGAAGATATCTGATTTCGTTTTAAACAATTAAGATAGTAATTTAATTCTACACCGTGTAAAATGATACCAGAAATTCTCACTACACTAAACTTACGATTTCTTTAGCACTATCGATACGTGAACGGACTTCCTATTACCTGATAAGAATATTCCGATCCCCGCCATGACGAATTCAGAGCATTCAAAGGGTTAAACCAGTGAAGGGACGCGCGAGCTAGTAAACTATGATGCCGATCGAGCCTATCGAAACGGACAATATCATTCTAGCGCGATCCCCCCGTATCGTAAAGAAGAACTATAAATTGTTAGCGAAATGGCTCGATTTTACGACAGGATGACACCGGCTGCCGAGTTGGGATTCAAATAAAAGGTCGAAGGGCAGGCCGTATCGAGATTTCGAGGGTTAAAGAGGCGAACGATTTGCGAAGATTGCGCCGCGCGCACCCTCCGGCACACCCCCACCCGCCGAGAGAATCTTTACGTCCTGATCGAATCTTTAAGAACATACCTGCGAGTAACACGATTCGCTAGCGATACCCCGCGTACTATAGTACTCGTAGAAAATAGTCTTCCAGCAACAAATATCAAAGGGCTTTTCGAGTCATTCGTAACGCACGCAAGTGCTTCCAATGTGGCGAAATTCTGTTTCTCTGTTGAGAGAAACCATTTTTGGGATCCTATGCTTTGATTGTTTTAGTTAATACTTATTATAGTCAAAATTAAAGTTAGCTGTGTTAATTTTAAAGAACCTAACTGATTGTGGAATGAAAATATCTTTCATCTTTTAACAGTGTTAGCAAGTTGTATAAAATATAAAAATGTTCTCAAACTTTTCTCTCCATAAAATTGTGCTTTTTACTCAGTTATTTTTGTTACAAATTCACAACAGCCGCAGTCTAATAATTAATAATTCTCAGCTGAGTGTACATTCTATAACATTGTCACTTACGTGTGTTAGAATTTATTTAAGCTATTTATTTTTATTACAATGTATACTTGAATGAATCATTTATGTAATTATTCCACTGAAAGCTTAGTTTTTAGTTTTAGGGTTCGGTAGGTTTAGTGTTAAATATCGGTAAAACTATGCATATCGCTGTCTATACTTTCGTTTTTTCCCTAAGAAACTATTACAATTGCAACAGATCAAATCATTGTAACTGTAGACAGGATGGTGCAACAAGGGGTTAATATTTGACCATCCTGTTCATCGTAAATGACGCCTGTCTTCCAGTTCAGAGGCAGAATTATTTAGCTGTCGCGCGACGAGCCACGCAGTGTCAACCAACGTCGGTTAAATCTCAACGCAGCCATCGCGAGATTGATCAACGAAGCGACACGCTCGTTTACTATTCTTTCCCCCGTCGCGTCGCGGGTCCGCTCCTTAATTATCCAACACTCGGGGAGAGCTACTTTAAGCTGCTAATTAACGGAGCAACGTTCCCGGCAAGTTCTCGCGATTAATTTTTGTACGATGCGACCCGTGAAACTGCCTCGGCCGGTTTCTAGGGTCCGCGGATCGCGCGGAGATCGGCAACGACGCGTACCGAAATCCGGAAACCAGACCGATGCTGTTTGCCAAACACTCGGCTTCCTGTAAAATCCGGAGAAAATCGAAAGAAAATCGAAAGAAAATCGACCGGCTCTTGCGGAGATCAATCATCCCGCTTTCACCTCTTGACTCCGCCCCGGTCCTTTCACGAACTTCTACGGAGCTGCTCGAAGTTTCGCGGGGGCTCGACTCGTTGGCTACGCCAATTAATGATCTACTACTTCCCCGCGATTCGACGCCTGCTTCTATAAAAATCCAGACCCCGTAATACTTCTTTATTAACGACAGCTATTCTCGCTTGCGTTCGAATCATCAACAATGGACGCGGGGCGACGACGCGCGACGCGCAGCGTTTTATTTTGTACCCGCCGAGAGCACTCGGCAGGAAAACAGATTTCTGTTTAACTTCAATGTCCCACGGATTCCTCCGTAGAAATGCAAATTTGCGAGTACAAACATTGTCGGGCAAATACAAATATTGCGCGAATAAATATTCTACGGGAATAAATACATTCGAAGGAGGCAGGCAGATGTTGGAACAAAGTAAAATTCGTCTCGGAGCTTTCCCGTATTTACAGCGAAATGTAAAGTGAGTAGCAGGTACGCTATTTCTCTGATCTGTACTTCGCTGAGATACAGGTGTCGTATTCTAAAGATTTAGATTGTAATTATTAGACTGAGGAATTTACGGTATTTTAAGGTTGGGGAAAATGAGGGAATGGGAACGCAGCTAGAAAAATTTACAAACCTTGCTATCTTCCTTCTATTTATTAAAGTTATTGAACGAAGAAATACGTTTTGATTCCATTTCCGTTTCATACAATTTAGTTAGACAATTTTTATTCCGCACGAAGTAAACGCAATGTAAATTTTATCTATTTCTAATGAAAAGTAAGAAAATGAAATAGTCATCAATTATTTGCATTATTATTACAATAATTTTGCAATCTCTATTCTAATAAAGAATTACTCGAATAATTTTATGTAGATGGAGTAATTTATGTCAACTAACGAATAATTGTCGTTTGAATAAAATATTCGATTAAAAAGTATTCATTCGGACAATTGTCCGAGATAAATATTTATTCGAAACAATTTGAGTAATGCTCACTAAGGTCTGCAGCAAGCGATTTGCGCGCCCATGATGGTTAGTGTTTGAGGAAATCGATTCTATCTGCTCGATTGCGAAGTTTGGATAGCAGAAGCTATCTATTTGTTATTGCGAATCGGAATTCCCGTCTCTTCCCTTGCAGTTCTCGGACGTTGAAAAATACGTTCGATGTGCAGATGTGCTCGTACGTGGCCCGTGGTGTTTCTGGTCGTCGCGACTGGATCGCGACACTGGTGTTCGTTCCAACGAAAAAGTTGTACGTGTTCCCACAATATTTACCGTTTCGGCGGATAGTGAAATCCTATTTTTCGAATGGCTTCCACCGGTCGTGGATTGACGCAGGGATCTCCTTTCGCGCGATCCCTCCGTGACGTTGAATTCTGTGGGGACGCGCAGTCCACGATTGAACCGAGGAACGAGAGGGAAATCTGATTTCTTCGGGGACATTGTGTCCTGAAGTTAGGGTGTCGGCACGTTTCGACAGCAACGTGATTCAAAATGTCCGGGGAAAACTGTCTTTTCTTTTAGAGAACTCGTCAAATGCTTCAATTCGCATGTTAACGCGTTCAAAGTGCTTCGAGATGACTTATCGGATATATCGAGATTGAATTGATTCAAATCTTGCACGACTTTTATTTGGTAAATTTTTGCTAGTCACAAGTTCAGTGTAGTGTCGGTTAATTTTAAGATGAACTAGTTATACTCGGCGAATTTTCTCAAATCAGCTAGCCGGAATTGGCGACGACTTTATTCGTGAAGTAATAACTAGTATTTTCACTAAAATGTAAAATTGGGTAACGTACGAAATAATATGTACTGATATAAAATAATTGAAACAGAATATGGTGTAAGATTGCACTGATCGTACGCAACAATAATTTTTAATTAGAGTCGCAATTAGTAAGCAGTCTTGTTATGTCCCATAAAAGAGGATACTTGAGCGCAAAGCGTTAATAAAAATAAAAATCGATCGAAGATTCTCAAATTCATTTAGAAATGGTTTGCAAATTTATTCTGGACGTTTATTAACACGTACAGCGATTCGTCTTCCAAATTTGCCAAGATCGTGGTTAGTGTCTAGTATAAACGGTGTTCAGGAAAAAAATTTCCTCTTGGTCCATTAACTGTTAACGGAAAAAGGAATAATGGAGTAGCTGGGTACATAAATTCGGGAATCCTACTGAAAAATCCAGGCAGCCGGCGCAACTGTGTTCAGGACTGCTGCCGGGCTGAACGGGACAGAACGAGTTTCGTATAGGTTTCGTATAAATTCTGAAAGAAGGTCGCCGTGATTCCGAAACTCTCGGGCTCTCTGGACAAACAGAATCCAGCTCGGACCCCTCCTACCGTAATCGTACGAGCGATTGGGAATACATTCGACGGGCGATGGATTGATCTACAGAAGATGTAAGTTTCAATTGATTCGGTGGATGGAGGTTTTAATGACTGACCGAAATATGATGCGCGCCGCGTAATTTATAGGTGCTCGAAGCCGCGAGAGAAGAGAGAGAGAGAGAGAGAGAGAGAGAGAGAGAGAGAAGCAGGATGGGAAACCAGCGCATCAGAGGAACGGGTGTTAATCATTCTAATAATTGCACCCGCCGCAACATGCGATATCAATTACGGTAATCGGTCGTTGTCCTCGCGGCACAGTGGTCGATTCTTTCTAAAAGGGGACAAATAATTATGTAACGTTATTATTGATTTCTGAAAAATATAAATAAACTTAAACTTATAATTTTTATAAGACGGCACATACCCGCCATATTTAAATTTCGATACGTTTAGCGTTAATAATAGCGTTTAAATGAAAGATGTTATATATATAAATTATTATATTAAATAAAAACATTTAAATTAACAGAACCCAAAAACTGTAACTTCCATATTTATAATCGCCCTTAACCTCTTATTTGTGAACGGCGAATATACCCGTCATATAAAAATGTCAATTTTACATCTTATAACAAACATATTCTTCCTACGATTTAAATTAAAATGTTTGTCAAACGTGTTCACAAATTTAACACATTTTAGAATAATTTTACGAGAACTTTCTGAAAGGAACTGCAGCCAATATGGTCGATAAAAAGCATGCAAAATTGATCTCAACGATTGATCGACGTAGCTAGGTGTTTAAACTTATTCACCCTATTGTGCGTTGGCGTTTTTCTCAATTTACGATTTTATCGCCGCTTCTTACACACTAACCTGATCGTCTACCGATACATTTGTTTATTACGAAGTCTGCTAACCGGAGAACGTTCCGTACCCATTGTCGGCCTGATCCTGATTAAACTGGTGACGCAGGGCTAATCCGTCAGTCGCCGCTTCGCGAGCACGTGTCTGGAACCGCAACTCGGTAATTAGTAATTTTAATCGAGGACGAAATTCACTCGGGAATCCATCGGGAACGATTCTTCCGACTGCTCGAATAATTGAATCCGCTCGCTCGGAGATTTCGCTTGATCGGAATTAGATCAATTTTCTTGGACCCGGTACGGGGATTATCTGTTCGCCACGGATTGCGGGACGGGACTAATTTTTTATGCGGGCAAACGTTTCCCTTTTTTTCCATTTGCAAGTATCCCTCCTGTGATAAATTATCTCATTTTTGAATGTGCATCCAGAAGTGTATCTTCGAGGATCATTAATACTAGCATTACCGAAGTAGTCGGAACAATTTTTCTTGATTTTTTCTTCCACAGTTGCTAAAATTATCTGCAAGCGTTATCGTGAGAAACCTTTTAATCAATTTCATTGTTTAAACATATGTATATTGTAATAGAAATCGCACGAATCTAATCATTAATTATAAATAGACTGTGGATTTTATAAATTTATAATAAACATTAGAATAATTTAAAAACATCTTCCACTCGATCTATTAAAAAAAGAAACACATTCTTATTTCATTTCGGTTTCTTACAATCGAGTTAGAAAATTTTGATTTTGCACAAAGATTCGCAATTCGATCATAAAACGATATACATTGGGTGCGATTAGGGTCCTAGCGTTTCGAGTGTTAAAATTGAGAAATTCTTACGCAATTACTCATTTTGTGCACATGTTTCCTGTCGTATAAATTTAATATTAAATAAATGGTCGTAAAGGAAAAGCAGCTTTTACGGAAATGCATTATGCTCTGCGGGGCCCTGTTGGACATCAATTGATTAAAATTTATGATTTGATTAAATGATCGACGAAAACAATTAAAGGCATTAGTTATTGAAAAGTCGACGATTGAATTCATGGATTGATGAAATTAATCCTCCATTGGATCAGACAATTAATAATTGTCGATTTTTTAATGATATTGAAACGATATTTTAATGATATTGAAACGATATTTTAATGATATTGAAACGATATTTTAATGATAGTGAAACGATATTTTATTCTTTATCCATTAAGAATTGTCTTCATAATTTAATTACTTTATTGTATTGTAGTATTAACAGAAGAAAGAGTGATAGAATTAATACTGTTAATAATTAATCACGATTAACAGCAATATTTCACTCATTAATTGCGATTAAAACAACTATAATCATTAATTACAATGAACGATAAACAGTAGTAATTCAACTGTTAGTCGTTGATTAATTTGTTCAACTCTGCGACGAGTCAGCTAAAAATATCGCAATCGGCTTTAAAAGCAAATCCACATTCGAAATGTTGCCCCATCCGAATACTGTCCAGTTCGAATGATCCACGGGGCGTGTTCGCGTGAAAACCAGGGCGATCCAGATAGCCGGTGCCCGGGTAACAACATTGTTCAATCGATGTCTCTGGGAAAGGCGTTAATACAGCTCCCCGAGGACCTCTTTCTTGGCCGTGTTCCGAATCGCGTAATTAAGAGGAGCCTTTATTTGGCCCGCTGAATTCACTCAACCAGGCCCTCCATGCAGCCACAATATTCACCACGGCCTGTCTCTCCATCGTTGGTGACCGATCGATCCCCGCGGAACGCTATTTTTTGCATCATTACTACCATCGGGAACGACAGACTACCACGGCGGAACGAGACGCGTGCGCCGGTCTTGGTAAGGGTTTCATTAGCGAGCCCTTAGCGTCGCGATAACGAGAATTCCCTGGTTGGACTCGAGGGTTGCTTTTCGGTCCGAGATCGGTGGCTAGCGAACGACGATTAGGCAGTCGGAACCAGGACGGGAAGGTGACTGTCCATCAGGAAATTGGGAAACTAGACGAAATTTTCTATATAAGGAGGGTTAAATTAACGGAGATCGATCTTTTTACCAACATATGTATATTGACAATTACAAAGGATTCATAAAAATGGTAGAACTACTGGCAAAGGTTGCCATCAGCTACAGTTACACGAAGTTTCACTATTTTCCGACGAGGATCATCTTTTCCTGTGGATTAAAAAAAAAATCAGAAACTAGCTATGTAGTGTCAAATTGTGCTGAATAAAGAGTGTCAGATTGATAAACAGGTTTTCTGAGGTTTTGGATCGTTCAGCAAACTTTGGGTACTTGTGCTAACGCGAAAAGTGCATTAAAAGTGACTAATGAGTGTTGCTTTATAAAATTGACACGACTAAATCTATTTAGGTCTATCGTCCTATTTATTTTAACGCATATAACGTATGAAGTGTCTTTATAATTTCAATATAAAATAATTCAATATAAAATATGAAATCGATTACTTTGACCGATAGGTTGAGTATTGAGTCTTCTTCTCTGCATTCAGGAAATTGAAAAAATAGCGATCCAGTGAAGATTTACTCGGCATAAAATAGAAACAAAGAATCGGACTCGTGATAAAGATCTTATACATAAACCACTAAATATGAATGTTCCTCTTTTCTGCTAAATAACAAAAATTTGATTCTTCTCTTGTTACAGTCTCGGAATGAAAATAGATGAAAGCATGAAAAGGACAAAAATTTCGATCAATTAGTTCAAAATGATTAAGAATGAAGATGTACTAAAAGAAAAGAAATTTAGTGCAGGGAGCAGTTTACGTACAGAATTATACAACCTTTGAACCTTCACACTTTGAAGTACCCGTGTTGTTAACATACGTTTCCAATTACGAAGGATTGACAATACCGAGATTGCTAGCAAAGATCCTTTATGGAAAATGATTCGAAGATTTTCGACGAGGATCGTCTTCCCTTGCCTGATGCGTCAGCAATTTGACTTCCGATCTATCCTAAAAATCTTCCAGCAGTCGATATTTCGGCTGCCACGTCGTAAAAGTTTCACGGAATATGTCCCAGCTACCGCGTCGTGCAGGACCCCTAGCGAAACACCGTGCACGCGTAAAGAATCGGGAGAAAGATATTCGTACGGCAACGATAACACCGGTAAGATTTCGTTAGACCGTTGCCGCGACACCGACCCCGGCAGCAATTCGTTCCCAGAAGTAATAAAGTCAGCAAAGACGAATGCCAGTTCCGTGCCCGCGTTCCTGAGCATTTTTCGCGAGCGTCGTTTCGCAGACACCGCGGGCACCTCAAGCTTTTGTTTTTCCGGCGTCTCTGTTTCTTTCGTCATTATCACTTAACGAGCGAGCTGACGGTCGATGAATCTCTGTCGGTAGCTGAAATTCATTAACAGATGGGGCGCTTGCTGGAACAATTGACGGGAAGAAGCGGCACGGACAGCTCATCCGGCTGTACATTTATTTCGGTTGCAAATTTTACTTGGACAGGATAATCGACCGGGCGCCAGTTCTGCAAGTTCTTTTCGCGATGTGCGTATTTAACAGTAAATATACAATTACGTTTTGGTTTTGAATTGCAAATCTCTTGCGTTATCATTAATGTTCTACCTCAGATATACGAATTAGATTTGGGAATTAGTCGAATTGTTTCGAATAAATATTTATCTAATTATCCCAACAAACTCTTTTTAGTCGAATATTTTATTCGAATAATTTTTTATTCGAATGGTTCTTCGATCGAATAATTCTTTAATCGAATAATCCTTATTGGAACGATATTTAATCTAAATCAATTTTACTTGATGGAATATTTATTCGATGGTATCAAATAAAATTATATTTGAATAAATTGGTATCTAGATGAAGTATTTGTTCGAATATTTATTCACTATTGTCGAAATTGTCCAACTCTGATGCAAACTCTTAACTGAACTTTTATTATCCGAACTGCTGTCGAGCATATTCTGTTACACGGAAGCGAATTCTTATAAATAAGTTTACCGTTAAAATAATTCAAAATAATTAACTCTTAATAATGCTATTAAACATTATTTGAACCTCAGTTATTCGACTTACAACCTCAATTATCCGAATGGATAGAAACACGGTGAAAGGGTTGCCAAATCTCTGCACGATCAGCCGAACTTCCTTGCTCCGCGACGTGTTCGGATAAACGAGGTTCTAATGTACCAGTTTCTAATACCGTATCGCACCTCGACTACAAATACGGCGTCTCTTATCTTCTCTGCAACATTTGGTTCTTGAAGTCCTTAAATTCCACATTTAGAATTCTTTCAGTAAATGTGTACAGTTTCGTTGAAACTTTCGGGACAATCCAGCGTTTCTCTTGACGTCCAATCTTCGTGGCAGACTCACCGTGCACAGAGAATTCCCGTCTCCTCCATTAAACGATTACAACATACGGTATCTTCATTCGCAAAGGAAACGATAAGACAAAGGTTAACGCGAATGAACCGTCCAGATTCAATTGTAAGACAGAATAGCTGTCACGGTAGCATAAATCAGCGAACTGCGTGCTGCGAGAGCGATAGGAGCACGTCCACGCTTCTGTGAGCGGTTGCAATACGTTCTGGCTGCGAACTGCGAGCGTGTCGACCGAAACACGCGGCTACATAGCGGTGTTACAGTTACAGCACAACCCGTGCAAAACCGTGCCGAATATCGGTGGCAGGCGTGAGTCACTGGTATTCGCGCGTTTTTCTCTCTCCTTTTCTCTGAATCTCTTTCGCACTCGCTCCCGATCTCTCTCTCTCTCTCTCTCTCTCTCTCTTGCACTCGCTCTCTCTCGCACTCGCTCTCTCTCGCACTCTCTCTCTCTCTCTCTCTTGCACTCTCTCTCTCTCGCATTCGCTCTTTCTCTCTCTCTCTCGCTCTCTCGCTCTCGCTCTCTCTTTGTGGATCGTAGATCACGAGTGCGAAACGCGAAGTAGGATTCGAGCGGAGCGGAGGTAGATTGAGCGTAATGTGTCTCTTCCTCCGACGCAGATACAGTCACGGTCACCACACGCGTACGTACGCACCCGTGACTGCGAGAGTCGGTTGTCGATGTGCGTGTACACGCGTCACCATCGGAGTCGGTACGAACGTACCAGGCTTATTAACGAATCGACGCGACGGACAGACAGCCGTAAGAACGCCGGTCGATCTGCGACACCTTCGTGGCCTCTTCCGCGAACCCGCGAGGGTGATGGGTTTTCCGGTTTCGCTCGAGACTGCGATTCTCTGCGGCGTGTCACCCATTTTCCTTCGCGTCGTCGATCGACCCTGTGAATCATTCTTGTTGCTTCCGTGACGAATACCTGTCTGTTTCGATAATTGTCCTTGCGAACGCGGTACTGTTACAGAGGCGATTGCCTGGTGATACTAATTGTCTCGATTCTCGAGTCATAACAGCATTGTTACAACTGTATCAACTCCATTTTCGATACCTCGAAACTTATTTCGTCAAACTGCAATCGCGTGCTTCCAGATTGGTTGTAATTTAGTCTTCGCATTGTAGTGAGTCAGACATCTGATTGGTTGGTACAAGAATGATTTTCTCATAACTTTTCGATTTTGTTTGATATTGTCGAGAGCTGATTTTTATGCGAAATAAAAACCTTGTTTCTCAGTTGTTTGAAATTCGAACTGATCTCCTCTTAATACTTGTGTACTAGTACATTCAACACCGATATTTGTACAATTTAACATACATAACCTGACATAACATCGAGCCAGACTCGCGATTAAGATTCTGTACGCGTTCTGTTGAGTATAAATCTTAAGCTACTAAGAAAATAAACGAAGCCATGCAAGAAACAAAAATTGTCTCGTGTCTACAGGGAAATTATTGAGTCCTAGAAAAAGTGCTAATGAACACGGTTGTGAATGAAATCATGAATGAACTAGTGCTCCTTAATGTTCGATTAATGCTTGTAAAATCCCTTGAAACTCTCACGTTAGATAAGCCCTGCCTTATCTACTCGATCCTCCGAATATTCTAACAGCAAGAACACCAGGAACGTGGTAAACGCATAAAAGTTTCAGAATCTAGAAAAGAGATGCAAGTAGCAAACGTCCTCCTGGACACTCGTCCGAGTCCTTCGAGGATCGTGACCATAGTCCTGAACAGCGTACAGTTGCTGTCGCGTCCGGACGCTTCCGCAGAAAAGTTTCATGGGCCACGTGCACACGGAGGCTGGGACCGCGTCAGGTAGTGGGCGTTACGGTACAGTTTCGACACAGGAACAACCAGTTAACTAGTTGAACGTTCGCCGCCGTAGCCATGGTGTATGACACAATGGTCAGAGGGAATATTAGGCTAACGTTAGGCGACGTTAGAGCGATACGTGAGAGAGTGGTACCGCCAGACCGAGCGCGGCATTATACCTGGCGCTATTACAAGCCATTAAACCATGTTAAACGGCGTTTCCAGCGCGTTTAAGGTCAGGTGTATGGGAGTGGGCAGATCGTTCTTATTTCCTTTCAGGAATTCCTCAAACCTTTATGTCCTGAATTGTCGGTCTACACTACAATATTGCCGTGGTTTCACGAGAGCGATTAGCGATTAACGAATCTTTGCTAATGCATACAGTGTTTCATATTTGATTCGAGTCTGCAAAACGCAAGAAGGTCGAAGAAGGTTGTCAACTGAACTGTTCAATTTGTACTTCGTTGAGTTAATTAAGGTAGAAATACCTAATGTGAAACATCGTTCAATCGTGATCCCTACTTGAAACAGTAGCACAAATGATAGTATAAAAAATCAATAGAGCATATGAAGGTAAAAAAATATTATTCCGTACTGTGCACTTCAACCACTGAAAGGGTTCCGTAATGGATACTGTTAAATTCATGAAATTTTCGCGGTTGCTTCACAATTGTCGATGTATTTTTTATTTTAAATATTCCATACCTTTACAATTTGTCCCATAGGAACGTTTCGTTACTTGATACATTCGTTGTACATAATTTCAAAGTAGACATTCAATTATGTTTGTTGAGCTATTCAGTTCAAAAACTGCATCCTCGATATATTAAGACAATTCCAAGAAATTCTCAGCAAGTTTCATTCAACACCGGCATAACGCGCTAAAAGAATATTATTTTTCTATTAGTTCCTTTGGTTGGATACATGGATTTCCTGGAGACGTCGTGTTCTGCCGCCGGCTTTGTCCACGGATGGCCACCATTATTTTAGCGGTCGAGCGTAAGATGATCCTCGTCGAGTGACGGCGGATGACTTCCGGTGGTGGGAGAGCCATACAGCACCGCGGCACGCTGAAATCGCGAAAGTTGCCTTTCGCTCGTTAAACGTCTCTACTAGACGACGGCAGAGTATATAACCTCCCACGCGTTCGAAGCCGAGCTTTGTGTTATCATTCCCGCGAGTCTGAGTTTCAAGTATTCCAATCAGCGGTTACGCGACAATTCCCGCGGGCGTCAGCCCATTCATTTTCCCCGCGGCATTGTCCAGAAACAGACTGCCGAGAAAGAAAGACAGACGCAGCGGCGGAATGAGAGACGGAGATGGAGAGCAAGAGAGAAAGAGAAAGAGAAAGAGAGAGAGAGAGAGAGAGAGAGAGAGAGAGAGAGAGAGAGAGGCGGTGATGTGGAGGGAGAGAGGCGTTCGTCGGAGGCATTCAGCGACACCGACTAATTTATCGCGCTCGAACGGGGGCTGCTGGCTCTCGATACTTCTCAAGGATGCCGCGGAGGAACGTGGCGGGCGTTATTCAACGGAGATTGCGGGGACGATGCCACGAGCCGGCCCGTGGAATACGCAAGTCGAGGCATTTAACTTTCATCGGGAAAGGGAATGAATGGGCGCGGCGTACTTACCCTCCGATAATCGATCCCGTTTCCCCACGTTTCGACCTTCGTTATCGGATCTTCCTGCAGCTCGAGATTCCTGGCCAACACGGTTCCTCGAGCGATCCAATTTTGTCGGCTGCCTCGCAGAAAATAAATGAGCGATCAGCATCTTTGCGTTTGACACGTTGCAATCTAGAGAGAATTTGTTTACCGGCCCTGAATCTGTCCCCGGGTAGATTCCTAATTGCCATTAGCGTTCAAAGCGTTGTACACTTTGGGATCGCAAAGACGATTCTTTGAAATATTAACCCTTTGCAACGCGATTTCTTTCGCAGTTACGTTTACGGAACATGACAGATTTTCTATTGTAAAAATTGTTGGGATGCATTTGTTGGAAATTTATTCCATGAAGTTTTAGTAGACATACGTATGTATAGGCTAGTGCAATCAGTTTCTGTGGAATGACCAACTCCTATGTCCTTGGTTTGTTTTCGGGCATAATGAACTTTATATTTATCGCATAAGACGTATTCAATTTTTCTTTTCAAAAATAAATAAAATAAAAGAAAAACATAAAGTTACAATAATTATGCCCGGAAAACAATTAAAAGCATAGCAATTGGTCACCTTACAGCAATCGGCTACTACCCTATTATAATTAGACTGTGGATTTATAACAAAATTAATAGATAAAAAATAGCAAAAATACTTATACAATTTAAAAATATTATTGCATTAGTGTCAACTCTTAAGATGATAATGGAATGGAATAAACGTTTTCACAGTTCCTACATTTTGTAATTAATAAATCCAATTTTTAATTTGCATAAGATTTAGTCTATTTATAATAAAGATGGCTGAAAATGTGAATAAACGTATGTCCGCCTTTTTGTATTTAGTTACTAACATAGGGTAATTATAGTGTAATTATTTCTTTGCAATTTTTAATGTACTTACCTGACATTGACAAAAAGATTATCCGAAGTTAAATATGGAACTCCCTCAGCTTATTTACGTTTTATGACTATATTTTATGAGACACTCGCAATCTAATGCACGTAGGAAAAAATGATCTGCTTTTCCACGGGCTATAGTGCTTAACATTGCGATCCATTCACCGGCATTTACATTTTTATAGAGAAACTTGTTGAATTTGGTAGAACTTCATCTCGTTTACGAGTCGTTGCAGTAAATTAAATTTCAAATGAAACTAAATTAAATTTGTTGTACCAAATTTAATCAAAACCCGTGTTTGATAAATTCAATAAAGAGATTTTTCTGCAACGGTTCGCCATCGATTTTTACTGCTGCAGATATAGACCATTCATTAATCGGTCTCCACCCCTGCTGTATCTCCACAATTCCACGAAAAGCAATAAGGAATTTATTCAATTTGAATAAAACGACTGCTGATTCGTTTTCCACGGAAGAACCGGATAAACGGATTTTTCTGCAATTTTCTCCGTAAATGCGAGCAATCGAAGCCCATTTACAGTTTCATTTGATCAGCAATTTGCAATTCGGAAAGTATTACAAAAATTGATTTTTAAGTGCACAGCCGATGGATTCCGTTAGCTCCGTGTCCGTTTTAACGTAGCGATGACGACGCTTTGTGCGTTGCTTTCACGTTCTTCGAAGGAATATTCGAAGCACGGTGCGCGAAACACAGCGGTGCGACATTAAATCTACATGAAAATATCGCGGCAAAAGTCGAGCATGCGTCGACGGAAGCCACAGAAACTCCAGAAAAATGCAATCTGGCTTGAGAACGTGGCACTACCGACCGCACACACGGCCGCCGCGCTCACTTTTGCGGGCATTGCGAAGCACACCCTTTGAACCATCGGTCTGTGCATTTAATCTTTTGTCCGACGAAAAGTGGAACAGTTCCAGGTGTAACAGTTTTGATATGCGACGGCGGTCTTGGCGCTTCCGTCGTTCACCGTGGAACAACCTTCACGTCGTGAACCGGCCACTGTCTGAGCAGTTGCGGCCTCTTCTACTGCAGGATAACATCGCGGACCATCGGCGCGCCTCGGTATTAAATTCTTTTGAGATACTCCCGCTGGAATTCTTTCTGGACATTCGAAACGGCTCTACAGTTTTTAATTAAACGATTATTCATAGAAACGAGTGCCGGCGGACGCGTCCCAGCGGCTACGACCTCCGCTGTTGCTAATGAAAATCATTAGAGCCTGTTCTACTTCGCATACTTGAACTTAAAAAGTCGACCGCGACGGCTGTGCCGTTTCGACAAACGTTCTACCGCTGTTTCTGGATATTTTAATTTTTATTTAAATATTCCGGTTTTCGATACGTAGCTTTTCACTTGCATCGGGCTTCGTGACAGTAATCCTACCGAGCCTTAAAACTAACTAATTCATAATATTTATTTAATATTTATCAGATATTTATTTACTATCTATTTAGACATTTCATAAATTTTAGCATAATGTACGCTTGGATTAACAAAATGAAATCACTTTGTACGAAAGAGTTTTCATAATTTCAGCGACTTTTAAACGAAAAATATGGGACCGATCATTTTTTTCCCGCTCGGTAGCTTAAGTGTACTCCACCAACTTCTTCGGATCCCCGAAGCAGGTGAAGTACATTAAACTTCCATAATTCGATTTATTTCTCGTTACGGGCACTTCTTCTTCTTCTTCTTCTTCTTGAAAGAAGACTCATTTCCGTCGAACCAACTTCGTGGTTCGAAATTTCGTAAAATATTCGATTGTTTGTGCGGTAAACAATGCTCCCATCTTCCACAGCGGAAAGGGACGAGCAGATGCTCGACATCCACCGAGTTCGCACATTGTGGAGCAGACATTTTATTGCCGTGCACGGCAGCCGTCGACGTTTCGCTTCCAATATTTTTCAAATTTTAACTGTCACGTCTGTCGGCACGTATTCGACGACACGCGTATCGGCTAAATATTCGAAACGGATCCTCGTGGAAGAAAATTCTATTCTATATTCGTAACACTGCTGTTCATGCAAATACACTGGTTTCGAAGCTGTACTTTAATGCTACTCCAATGAACATGTGTTCTCGTCTAGAATTCCAATTGACTGAGACCAATTCGAGATTTAATGCTAACCGAACTGTGGTTAAATTCTCATTTAACTATGCAACATAGTGAAACATTCTTTAGAAGGTAATAAAGTCTTTTGATTTTCAAGTGAATTGTAGATTTGATGAATGTATAACATAGATTATATGCATAAGGACCCTTAATCTGATAATCTGCGGATTTTCCGTATTTTTGAGAAACGCGCGTACTTGCAATTTGAAATACTATAGGAATTAAAAACATTTGAGAATATCCGATGTACTAGTTTCAACTTACCAAAATTATTGTCAAAAACATTTTATTTAACTCAGATTTTTTTCACAAACAATTTTCATTCCACATAAAGCTTCTAATAATTAAGATGATATATTTCAACAATTCTTCATCTCATAAAGTCTGTACCAATAAAATGTTATACAATATTTATTTAAATAGAATAATTGTTTCCAATGATATTTATATCATTTTATTAAAAAACATGCATTGCCCGTGGTTCATCCAAGGTAAATTCTCCGCTAGCAAGTGGTTAATGTTTCTGAATGCGAAACGTCTCAGACCATTTACAAGTATGCAAGAGTCACGAGCGAATAAAGGTCGGCAGCCCGGCGATTGTTGTAAGTAATCGAAGGCTTTCGAGTGTTTTCCGGCGATGTAAGGGTCGTAAAAGGAAACGAAGTCTGATCGGGCATCGTTAAACCCGGCGAAACGTTCCACGAGCGCGTTTTCCACGGCGTCTGACCATTCACGGGGCGACTCTACTTGAACCATCAAGCTCGCAAACCGGTGTTCCTTTGGAGCGCGCCCTTTGTTGCACCAGGCCGGTCTAAATAATTAAAGCGGCCGCGTCGCGATGAAAGAACGCCGGGAATTCCGTCGGACTTTAATTACTCGTGGAGGATATCCACTTTCGGCCGGATACTTTGCTGAATAATTCTTTTTCTTTCTTTTTCTTTTTTTCATTTAATTCCGGCGCGCACGCCCGCCGTTTCCCTTTCACGCTGTTGAATGCGTCTCGATCCGTGACGAACGCCGCGGCAACAAACACGCCGTTTCAACGGGGCTTCCTCGTGAATGTAACGCGGCTAATGAAACGGGCTGCAAAAACAAAAAGAGCACGTTGTCCTGGCCTCACGGTATCCGTCAGTCTATGGACCGCGAATTTTTGAGAATAATATCGGATAATAATAATAATAATAAATTAATAAATCGCTCACTATTGTTAACCGCTTTAGTGATTCTGCAGATTTTTACTGTGTAGCTTATTTTATGTCTTGAAAAATTTAACATTGTGCTTATTCTTAACGCATTTTGCTTATCTTCAAATACGTGGATTTCTCTACTTTATCATGTCATATAATATCTACATCATTTGTTATGTTACTTCTTTCTCTCTTTTTCTTCTTCGTTCGCACTCTGTTTGATTCAACGAACAGAATGTTACTAGAATATCTAGAATACAAAAGGGTTAAACTGATATTTACTGTTTTATTCTAAGTTTCATTTCATTGAAATTAAATGTTACATTTCTTGGAAACGTTGCCATTTCTTCGTGGCGTGTATACTCGTCAAAAACAGCTAACTGATTAAGAAGGATATATATTTTTATATTGCTGATTAAATTATATATTTTACAAAAGCGTAAATACACAGTAGGATTGCAGTAACTTACTGTAACTCTCTTCTTGACGAGATTGCAACAGTTAACTGGTTAAATGACATTGACATCGCGGGACTTTCTTGAATTAATATTCGACGTGCAACCCGTTAAAGACAGAGTGTTTTCGTGACAACAGAGTTCTGCAACTCTCGGCAAGCCGTCGCGAGTGCGCCTTGGAGAACGAGCTCGGCGAGGATTCAATATTTACACTATTTCGAATTTAATCCTCGAGCCAGCGGATTCTTTGAAGAGCACCAAAGTCCTCCGACCGGAAATCCACGGCCTCTCCCCATGGATTAAGCGGGGGCCCCTTTGGGAGTCTTCGGTCGGGGACGAGTTCACGCGGCGACGAACGCATCCAGGACGATCGATGCGAAGGAGAGCGAGAGCCGGCCGAGGCTTTATCAGAGTCTGGGAACGGTTCCCGGGAACTGGTCCGTTGGTTTGGAAAACCAATGACCCTATTCGTCTCCACCAATACGCTACAGTCTCCTCGATACACCCGCCGCCAATCCTTTGGAAATATCAGGAGAGAATGGCGACGGTCCCGGCCGTCGACCGACAGCTATTCTCGCTCGAAGGATGCGAAAACTGCTGATCGGGATGATGCCGGATCCTTTAGCCGAGTGTTTGTTAGGCTGGATTAAGCTTAAGATGGTAGACGATCGTTCCGGCCCGGGGAAGAATTTCCATTGCGCTCCGATTTCGAGGAAGTGGCTCGTGTTGAAGCAAGGTTTATGCATACCGTCGCACGATCTTCGGAAATGCTCTTCCGGAAAAGATTCTTCAGCGAATCCTGCCTGTTTCCGTTCTACGATTCGACCATTTATCCACGCGTAATTTTACGTTTCAAATCGATTGCATTATTGCACGCTCAAATGTCGAAATTTTTATAAGTTAGACCAATCTTAGTTGGAGCATTTTGTCTTTAAAATATTATTAATAGTCTGAGGATTTTTATGGAAAATGGAAACCGTTTGCCGAGTTCGTTCTTTTTTCAATTACTTTTATAGATTAAAAATAGGAGATTGATATCTTCAAATTCTTTTATACTTTCTACTGTTTTAAGTTGCAGCTATTTAATTTTGAAGAAAATATTACAATCGCAGCTTCCGGTTAGTAAGGAGATCATTTTATGTACACTTCTTTTTTGAAGTATATACTATAACTTAAATCATGTATGAAATTTAAATAAATCCAGTCTTGGCAATGTTGTAAAACAATAGTCGCATTTAAGGGTCTGGTAGTTTCAGTGATAATATTCATTCGTTTACGATCATCAAATTATTTAAGATTTATTTATATAGAAGAATATAATTTTTTTAACGAAGCTCAACATATAACAATGCCTCCAATAGAACGAAACAATTTTGTTCCTTGCATGTCTTCCTTCCTACATTTACTTTTACGCCTAAATTCTCATAACAGAAGTATCAAATGTTTCGCTGTGAGAGAACATTCGCATGTAATAGTATATTCGTCGATGTGTTTTAAATATAAAAGAAATTGGTAGCATAGAAATTATTTCGAAAAAAGATATAGTCTATTTTCAATTAAAATATTCTGCAAAATAGCTTAGTCCTCTTCACCGTCGCGTTCTGTCCTGAAAAGACACCAGCAAGTTCCGTTGACATTATCTGCGAAGATTCCCGCGCAAACGAAAGCGACAAATTGCAACCGGCAGGTTGCAACGTGAATCCACCTGTAGGTCGATTTCGGGACCGACAAAGTAGAACGTGTTGTGCGCTGCGCAGACGTTGAACGGTGCGCCGGAGCGCAAGAACCGTGAACTGCGCGCGGGATGAGCAGCGGAGTGCATCGTGTGCACTTAAACGAGCTCAATCGTACGCGACCCCATTTAAATAACGACGAATTGGATCCCGGAGTGTCTCGTTTTCTCTACGACTGCGACGACGTCGCTCCGCAATCTTTGCTCGGAGCAAAAGAGCGAAGCGGCGAGCGTCTCTTGCTCGACTCGACTCGACTCGGTTTCCCGTCTCAACCGACTTCTCCCGAGAAGTTCGGAACGATCCGGTTGCCGCCGGTTGCGCCAGGTATTCCTTACCGGCAAATTGAGTTCCGGCGATTTCGTTAACGTCAGCACTTTGCTGACCGGCCACGATTTCTTGTAATCGAGACGATTAATCGAGGCGACGTGGATCGCGTCGCCGCCGCGCCTCGGAATAGCAGCGTGACGATATCTAGGAACGGTGTCCTTGGCGACACTTCTTCGGTAAAAATGATCGCAGTAGTTACAAAACAACTGTATCTTCATTGCGTTAACGCCGGAACCGTTGAAGTTCCCTTGCGAGAAATTGTTAAGTAAATTGGTTTGTTCGCGCACGTGTCCCCGATAGGAGCCGATGGAAACTGCAATGGAGGAGTTCCTGTACTTCTAGCGTTGATTCGTAAATGCAATCATACCGCTCTCAAAGTAACGTGAAAGTATCTGTTATGGAATACTTTTCAAGATTATCGTAGTTACAATTGTAACTAGATAGTGCTGTTGTTGAATATTTCTAAATAACTAATGACTTTTAAAATATTTATCAGACAATGAAAAATTCTAGTACACAATAAGGAACGCTATGTTTTAGCTGAGAAACGCCCTGTTTGTATAAACATTTTGTTTAAACCTAATTGCTATATAAACAGTATTTCTGCGTGTGAGTTTATAGAGAACAATATTTAAAAATATAGGTTCAAATACTCACAAGGCAAGGTTATCCATTCAGCGGTATTGGCTATCTCTTAAAAACTTGCAACTTTGTTATAACACGAACTATTGTTATTTCTTCGCAGCAATTACATTCGCTGGAAACAGTTAGCCGAGTAACAGGAATGCTAACGAAACTAGTAAATTTTATACCGTAATCAAATTGTAACTTGTTTAGGACTCGGAGGATCTTTAAGAAGGGTATTATACATTCAGTGAATTACCGCGGCAACTGCAGCCAGTAGACATAATCTTCCGCGAGCACCTCGCGGCGTTAGCGGAGCAAAGAAATCGCCAGCCTTGGAAATGTAAATTGGAAAATGACTGTAAGCAGCGACGAAAGATTAAGCAAATTTTGTGAATTATAAGCTGTTGGCTCCCGGCAGGAATTATTTACTGTACCTCGCTTAACGAGCATTACAGTCTAGCGAAGTCGGTTTAAAAACTCAGCACAACACTTGGTTAGCTGACCCCGCAAGATTTCAAACAAATATCATTAGCTCGAAAGTATCCGCTACCCCGGGCATTTGGTCGGAATCGCGAGCACAGGGCAAATATTAACGTTGCAAGCAAACGCGAGAACTCGAAAAAGAATACGTGTTGAAAAAAGAAGAGTAAAGAAACGGAATGAAATAGTTGACCTAAAACGCTCGAGGATCGTTGACATAACCGTCGATTGTTTGAATCGCTTTATTATAAATTGTAACACTTTCTGCGACACACCAGACTTCTTTGATAGTCTTTTCACCTCGTTCAGAATCTCTACTGTCGCCGAAGTTCATGGCTTATCTTAAAATTCTAATCGTTTCAGCGCTTGCTCTTAGTTTAACAAGGGACGGTCCCGAACCCGGAAATTCGAAAAGTTCTGGAACTTTGGGAATGTGTAGAGTATACGTAATTATATATTACGCAATTTTCTTTTCTTGCGTAAATTTCGTTTAAGGGATAGAAATTAACCCGAAATATTCGGCAATTTATTATCTTATTACGTCTTTTGTCTAAATCTAATAGAAAACATACAAAATATCGATTATTTATTTATAACGTTTCCCAAGACTTTCATTATCTTATACAGTTCGTGAATTATTACAATGAAACAAAAAAATAGCTGAATATTTTCCATCCCTCAAAAATTTAGATACAAAAAATTACGTTATACACATCTAGATATGTTCTACAAATCGACAAAGTAGAATTTTTTTGAATTTCCGGGTTGGGGATCATCCCTCGCAAGTCTACTAACATTTTCACTAATTTTTATTTCTTTATCTTATATAACAGAGAGTTTCTCAAGGGTAGAAAATTCTTCAAATACTTTCACCATCCTTCTGCTAAACCATGGTCTTCGCGTGGAAATCTATTCAAGGATTTTATTTGTCGGACGAACAGACTTCCAGCAGACCACTTGCAATTAGCTACCACCCTTTTTAAAATTAAGCTGGCTCCTGATATAAAATGCGAGAATAGCGGCTTGGTACAGGAACTGAACCGTGTAATACGGGAATGTTTTAATCTAGACGACGAAACGAATGGCTTAATAAACAAACTGTGTAGCACTGGTTGTTTCCCAGTTTTTGCAATCGTCTCCTTTTCAAGCAAGCAATACGCCACTCCCTTGTCGTACATCTACAAATTCTTGAAAATCGGAGTCTCCATCTTTAATCAACACACTATTTGCAGGACACAGATCGAATTTTACTAGCATTTCTAAGAAGGTAAAATCAGCGAATGTTGAATAAAGATCCGCTTTTTAAAACACGTTTAATATTTATTTGCAAAACAGACAATACGATTTTGATAGGAAGTGCACAACGAGGATTGTTTGGAACTTGCAAAAAGATTCTTTCAAATATGCAACGAAATTTTGAAAGAAATTAAACTCTTTAACAAGATATCAGTATCTCTCCCACGCATAGTGTATTAACAGTAGAACCACCGAGCCCTAATTGCGACTAATATGTATATGTATAATTTCATAAGAATGAGAATAAATGTTATTTACTTAACCCTTTGCACTCGAGTGGTGACTCTGAGGCACCACTAAAATTGTGATACAACGTTCCGAGATCATTTTGATACATTACCGTCAAAGTTTATATTTAAAAACTGTGTTAAATAGCGAAACTATTGCAAGAATAAATTTCATATGTATAAAAGTGCACTTCGTTGCATAAAATAAAAATACTATTAGTCAGAGAAGTTATTCTAAATTTACAGTTAAAATTGTTTCGAGTGCAAAGGGTTAAACTTTGCAGGCTGTCTACTATAATGTACGCTTGAATAAAGAAGTTTATCTAAAAATTTCTCCTAGAAACCCGTATCAATATCAAGAATTGTAAAAGAATAGTTCTAGTATCAACGTAACTTTCTGATATGTATCGTGTATGCTGCTGATACTACATTAGTGAATTTTACAACATAATAAAAAGCAGCTGGTTTTCCCGTGGAAATTGCCAAATAAATAAATTAAAGAAAGAAAGAAAGAAATAATCGGGTTGGCAACAATGGCTCTCGGGTCTTATTTCCCGGTAGCATCTGTTGGTCGCGCGACCGACAGACGATAAGGCGAAAGAATGGCGTGAAACCGCACGCGTGTCTCGCGTCTTCCGCAATAGTTGGCGGTTATCGCGGGGAAAAGTCAAGGTGAGGACGATCAACCTGCGATCGTCTGGGCCGCGTCATCAAGAAGTTACGTGAACCCCCCGGTTATTGAAACGCAGAAGAGGGAGGAACGAGGAGAGGAGACCTTGTCGATAGCCAAGTATCCAATAACTGGTCGACGCTATCGCCAGTCGTCCGAGACCGCCAGTCGCCGGTTTTCCGGTTCGAACTGGATAGGAACGTCGGGGCGCCGGTTCATTGTTCCTCTCGGAACGACTGGTGGAAGCAGAACTTTGGCATCGGAGCGCGCGCACCTGTCACAGCCTGGGCTGCCTCGCCTTCCTTTTTCAACCGCGCCTCATGAAACCTCGAATTATTCCGGCCTCTTTTTTTTCTCACGTTCGCCGAATCGCTCGAATATCGCCCGGCTCATCTCGGCTCGCTCGTTTGCTGGTTCGATACCGTTCTCTGTCCCGGTGTTTAACACCTCCGCGCTTGTTATTTGACTACAGTCGCCGCTGAAAGCGCGCTGACCCATTTTCAAACCGGAGCTGTGCTAATTCAATTACGTAATTCGGTTTCGCAATTTAATTACATTGTATTTCAATTATGCAGTAATTCGATTACGTTGCAATTCGATTACATAATCCACAGCTTTCCGTTCATTCGATTACTAATTATTTTAATAACCAGCGCAATTACAATACAATGTAATTGGAACGAAATGTAATTCACATCAAATGTAATTGAAATACAACGTAATTGAAATACAACGTAATTGTCATAAAACTGGATTGAGATACAACGTAATTGAAATACAACGTAATTGAAATACAACATAATTGTAATAAAACTGGATTAAGATACAGTTCTTCAAATTACAAACCAGAATTTCGAAGATGTAAGATAATTACATTTTCATGTTTTCAATTCGTATTATCTGTTAAGTTATCATCTTTTAACGCTTGTCGGACGTACATGAGTTAGGTCTGAATATCCGAGTTCGTAAGGGTTAATTCGTCATTTTACTTCAATTACATCGTAATTCATAATTTTCTGGTTCAACATTTAAGCTTTCGCCAATAACTCAGCGTTGTGAAAAATCTGAAAGTCTGAATCATAGTTGCACTCCAGCGAAAGTGGTACTTGGAAGTATTGCATTTATATTTACGGTGGATAGACGGATTCCGATTGTCCTGGCTTGTTGAGACAGCGAGACGCTATCGAGCACGTCTGCCATGAATATGTACGTAGCTCCGGATGAAGTTTTGATGCGGTAATCGCTGAACTTCGGCGTCGGAGAAGACTTAGGAAATAGAAAGGATCAAGGTCGTTTTCGCTCCTCTTGGATTAGTTCGATAATTCGATGTTTGCCTTGTTTATTATTAAAAGCGCAGCCTGTGAAGTTGCGACGAGGAAATTTCGATGGAGAGATGGACGTTTTCGCGATGGTTGAATAGCTATTTATACTGTAAAAATGTTTGCGCGAATAATTGCATCGAAATTTCTTAAAGATCTCTTCTAAAAACTATTTTAACCAGTTAACCGGCTGCGACGATATATTTATAAATCCGGTGAACACGACGTCGTTTTTCATCGTGGAATTTTTTAAAAGTAATTGGTTTTTCTATTAGAGAAATATTTATGCGCATTTAATATTAAAACCGAGCGCGACCATGCGGTAACGCTTTGAATTTGCCCAGTTTATTTTCAAACACTACGTTTTTTTATATGCAATATGCAGGCTGTTGGAATATACCAAAGAAAAACTGTATATGTGTGCATATTTAACAACGATTCAATTAATGGGAATATTTCATTTCGATATTTTCTAAATATGCCATAAAATAGCTTCTCATCGCGAGGAAGAAATGTCCCCATTATGAAACAAACTAAACAAAAGTTGATTCTCTGGTTAACATGTAAACCAGCGTATAGGAACTCAATGGAACGGTTTGTCTAAGAAATGTATCTGATAACAGAATTTTCCAAGCAATCAGTTCAATATTATTACAAGTTTATGAAAACGGCACTAGTGACGTCTTCGACTAAAAGTTTTGGTACCTCGCCAGGAGTGACGACAGGGATTTCCTATTATTGCCGCGCCGCGTTCGGTTGACGTCAAGGTTTTGCGTACGTTGGTCTTGTGCTCCAGAGTTTCAACGTGATTTCATAACACACCAGCCCATAATCCGCACGGTTAATCCTTCCTATATCATTTCGATCAGAGATGCAATTAACTTTGTTCCATATTCATCTCGAGTCAGAATTAAATTACGATCGGAATTCTGCACTAGTCAAGCTCTATCAACTCCGAATAAGTACGCAAGATGGTCCGCGAGCTTTCATGCAAACGTGAAAATATTCTGCAACTGTTACAAAAAACAGCAGCCTCGTAGAAACATCTTTTCTTTAATATTTTATATATTCTTTATTATAGACACACATTTCATAATAAATTTAAACAATTATTACAAGTATACATATATCAATTATATATTTTTTTTTATTAAATATAGATATTATTCAATTTCCGTAATCTTTTTAATATCTGAAATTGTATTTGCTCATTTTTGGCATAGACGCGTACGATCTAACCATGGTCGGTTTAAAATTCGGTCGTACGTATGTAAAATTTCCGAAATTTGGTTAACTCAGGGGATCCGAGCACAGTGGAAGGAATGCAAAGTGCAGTGAAATCGCGGCGAGACTGACATTGACACGGTCAGATCCCGATCTCAGCGAATTTTTCTTCGTTAACGCGACGCAGACGTCGACGATATACGGGCGTGTAGTAGCGCGATGACCAGTCTATCTTCGTTCCGCAATACATGCTTATCTAGAGAGCCAGCTATTTCCGGCTCCCGAGGGACATTAGCGGCAGACACCAGTCGAAGATAATATCCGAGGGCAATAGTTGCCAGCGAGAGCATCCCTCCGGTGTTTCCCTGGTTTTCGGTTCAGGTGACGCGAAAGCTCGCAACCGCTGCAATCCGGCTGTGAAATTAATCCCCGATGCCACCCTCCGTGAATGATCCCTCGATCGATCGGACCGTTTATTAATATTCCCCATTAATTGTTCATTTTATTCGCATAAGCGCAAATTCCTTTCGAGTTTAAACGGAACGTCGAGACAATATTTGAAAAAATAATAGCGGAGCTCGGTCGTAAAATATAGAGACTAAAAGAGCCGGCGAATGTAGAAAGTCGATGTAAGTCAACAAAGTAAATTCGTGGATAATGAAGTACAATTTAATATTCTATAAAATGCGATGGCAAGAAGATTGTAATTATTTTATGTAAGCTGCCTTCAGGCTGTAACTTAATAGGAGAAGAAAATGTTAAATAAAATATTAAACTAAATATGAAATATTGAACCAAAATATTTTCTTCTTTTTTTATGTAGAATCACCCCCTGCCCGGTTGTAGTACGATTTCCGGGACACCCTGCATAGTGAATTTATATTTTGTTATATTTTTTATTTACATTTTTGAAACATTTGTTGTCCAATGCATATTCTGGAAGTTGCATGAAATGTACAAGTTGCGTGGACCACACTGTATACTCACAACCAGTATGTCATTATATATAAATGTCATTATATTTATTATCGTCCATCGGAAATTACAGCAGAAAGTTATCGTTTTCATTTATTGATACTAATATTCAGTATGGAAAATGGAAATATTAGTTCGGCTGGTCCCGTATCCCAACCACGATATTTTCAAAGCTTTCTAAGTAATGAATTCGTCGGATAGTGTGAAACAGTTTTTAATAACTTTTTATGCGATTTCTAAACGTCGGAAAACCGGTTCGACGCGGAACAGTCGAACGGCAAACGATATTTACATTCGTCACACGGCAGCTCTAGCGACGCGTGAATTTTGAAAAATGATTCGTTTTACACGGATCACGTGGCAGACGGCTCGCATTTCATTCGAACATCTGCGGTCCGGTCACAACATACGGAGACGATCAAATTGTTCGCAGCGCAAACGAACATCGACGCTCGCAGACGGTATTTTATCTCTTTTCAGCATAATTGTGCTCGACACAATTCCAGAGAAGAACGAATCAACATTTTTTTTTCTTTCCATTGTGACATATTTCTGCGTGGTCTGCGAATTTTTGTCCGTTTGTTCGCGAAGACAAAATTACCTCCTCGAAAAAGATTAACATGGAAACCGTGACGCGGAAAACAAAGTTTCATACCACTGTGATTTTTTCATGCGAAAAATCGTAGCTCTTTCAAATAAAAAATTGCACCTCATCCGTATTAAATATTGTAATTCGTCGGTATTAAATATCATAGTTCGTCCGCATTATATATCATAGTTGTTCCATATTAAAAATCGCAGGTTGTCCGTGTTGAAAATTCAAGATTGCACATATGAAAAATCGTAGTTGGTCGATGTTAAAAATTGCAGCTCGTTAATGAATAAAAATTGTAAGTTTGCACGAGTCTGAAAAGGATCGGCCGAGGTAAAAATATCTTTACGCTGAGACTAATTGTCGGATAGCGTAACGAACATCATATCGCTTGGTTATTGTTCCCAGCCAATTATGATTGTTACGCAACGGATAATTAATTTGTTGGACTCGTGCAAACGGTTGGGAGTACCTCCAAAGCGACGATTTGTTCAAAGAATCGCGTGAACTTAATTCTCTGGGAAGGCGAGATTGGCCTCGTTGAGATCAGCCTAAAAAAATTACACAAAATTTCAGATAAAAATCGTAAAAGCTCGGCGAAGTTTGTCGAGGTCGTTGAAATCACGAAGAATAAAGGAGAAGTAAATCGCTTATGGTCGGACACAGCTTAAACCAGTGGAATTGGCTGTACGCAATCGAGTAAGGAGAATCGGATCGCCCGTGGTCAGACGTTATTTTCAAACCGATATGATGAACGTTGTATGAAATGGTCTGCGTGAAAAGGGATCGCCTATGGTCAGACACAAACCAATGCTACCGTGCAGATTCTATAAGTGGAGAAAACATTTTCCTGTGCATAATATTTAAAACAGCAACATATTCTTTCTGTCAACATTAATTCTTGAAGAGGAATTCTGCTTGATGTTTTTTGAAAAAGAGCGCGGTGTACATTTCATAGATGGTCAGTTGGTTTCTTTTAAATACTTTTTATTCAAATATTTTATTTTAATAACAATTATTCATTATTCGTCGCAAATGGTTCTGTCTATTTATACGAATGATTCTTTATTCTTAATAATTCTTTATTCGAATAAGCTATTTACGTAATAATGCGAATAGTTGTTGACTGTGTTCGTCTCTACGTAATTGTATAACATAAGCACAGTTCCTAGGCGAATCAATTTTTATTCTAATCAAATCTAATTTGGATAAATATTTCTTTAGATAAATTTTTATTCGATCGCATATTTATTCAATAGCGTCGAATATAATTTTATTCGTTAGTATTTTTATCTCTTGCCCATCATTTGCGCTAATGAAACACGAAACTTGACTGTTTTATCTCTGAAGTGACTGACATTAACAATAACTCGTATTCACTAGCAACTGCACTCTCGTCGTAGATACTCTGCTTCACAAAATGCTTATTTGTATTACTTAAATGCAATCATACCGTGTAATGCATATCATTAGATGAAACATTAGATTAATACGTTGAAACTAGACTGTGAATTTCTATGCGAAATAAAGATTGTATTGAACAGTAATTTCTGATCTGGCACATTAAAAAAAAAATCGATTCTTTCTTCTATAGTGCATGAAAAATACGTTGTTGAAAGAAAATTTACAAATTTTAACAATTACCAAAGTTATAAGTCTTTAAAGTGGCAGATGTGGAATGGGTTCTTCTCATCAAGCAAAACTTTAAACGCGTTTCTCCGGAAACGTCATTTTTCAAACTGGCGGGGCAATTATCTCGAAAACTAATTAATCGATTTAAGTGAATACTACTTTTAATAAAGGATATACTTTCTCGTAGGCAGTGAATCTTTAATGTTTCAAAGTTTATTAATTTTTATGGAATATTTGTGGCATAATAATAAGAAATGTGGTACTTGATTTTCAAATGTCATAAAATAATTAAATGAGAGTTTTTGAAAATATATTTGATCATGTGGTTTAGAATTTACAGTCGAAGAGTTAAATATCCTGTCATTCAAAGAGAATTCGTTGACAACCCCTACAGATTGTTCATTTTTGATAGTTAGATAAAGTAAAAAAATATATATATGTATATATAACCTACGATTATCATCTTATTTATTTATAATACGTTCTAAAAATTTCGCAAAAATAACCTTCTTTTTAACTTTATGACGAAACCTTTCTTTAAATAGGAGATACTTTCTATTCAAAAATTTGAATATGTTGGCAATAATGTATCTCTCTCTTCTCAATTTAGTTTGCTCAGCTTCGCTCCGAACGCAGAAATTTCGCAGTCTAATTGTAGCGTAGGCACTATCAGCGGCCATTTTATGTCGCGACGAACCGATTAATACGCGTTCGGTCCTACAAGTGTGAGAAAAAATTCGAACGGAGTGAGAACGCGCTAACTAAATCATGCATCTCACCAGACGTGGGCTCGCGTCACCATATTGCCGGCCCAGAAACGGTCCTCCGTGAGCGTGCGGCGTCCTACTTGCCCAACTACAGCTAATAGCACCATATCCACGCGTGGTTCACGAGGGGTTCACTGTCACCGGCGTTCACAAAGGGAACAAGTCCAGAACTGGGACCGCGTGGACCGGTTCACGGGGATCAACGGAGCGCGGAATTGTGTCTCGATTGAGGAAGTTCGAATAAAGGAGCGAACCTTATCGTCGGGCGGCCGGGTATTCAATAATTGCTGAGCGCTAATCGAGCCGAGCCGGGACCGACGGGCTTACCGGTTTGAACCGGTCCGGACCACACTCTCGACGTTTCGGTGAATGGCTGCTCGAACCGGAAAGAACCAGCGGAGGCGTCATTCACGAGGAGCAAAGACCGAAGCGACGCGATCCGACGCGCCGCTCTCGTATTCCACGCGTACGCGTCGATACGCTTTTAGACGCGTACACGCTCTTCTTCGTCCTCTTGCTCTCGCCACGGATTTGTTTGCAAACACGCTCGGACTTCGCTCGAACGTGACGCGTCGCTATTCCTCCGCGCGACGGAATCGCGGGAAAGGAGCCATTTACGAATCTGTCAAGATCTAAAGGGCTTTCTTTTTTTTTTTTTGGTTAAAAACCGAAACACGGAAATCTTTTTCATTCTTTTGCCATTTCATTCATGGTTTTATTGATCTTGGGACAAGTTCCAGTTACTTTTTTAACCCTGAAACGCCCCCTTTATTTTCAAATCTATTTAAAATATTATTTATAATTTTTAAAACATAATAAAACATTTATTAGATATATATTTATTATTAGTATATATTGTCGGTTATATAATATTATTGTAAATAATATAATTATATAATATAATATTATATAATATGATTATTTATATAATATTATTTTTAAAACATAATAAAACGTTTATTTGATATATATTTATTATTAGTATATATTGTAAGTTATATAATATATAACCTCAATACTTCAGTATTTTTAGTATTTTTATTTATTTAAAAAGTAAAAATTTCATGGGATTGTCAGCAACCATAGAGGATCGTTCTAGGACTGATAATTTGTAATAATTAATATAGCAAATATCGTGGACCGTCGTGCTGCACAAAATTGGCCGACCGTTCGATGCGCGCAATTGAAATCTATTAAATGATTTAATTTCATTATTTTGACGTATCTTTCAGGTAAACAGAAATTAAAATATGTAACAGCATTCCAGTTTACGCATATGTAGAACCAATCTGATCGGAAATAAAATATATAAATTTATTGAGAAGGTTATGGATTTTAGATTTAGGTTTCAGATGGTTTTCAGGAGACTGTGGGTTTTATTAGAAGTCGCTAGTTCTTTTTACGCAGAACGTGATAAATTTGAAGGTAATTGATTCAGTGGTTATGAAAATATCGTGTACACTATCTACAAAGTTCAGTTATGTTTAATTTACATACACAAGCACATCAAGTATACTTACCTACTTCCGTACCCCCGACAATTTATGAATATTTACATGAAATTTTGTTACGGTATTTTCAGGACATTTAACTAAAAAGTCGATTCTTTTTTATTAAAAAAATGGGACTCTTTTTGACCATAATTTAATCTTGCAGTCGTTGGTGATATGAATTTGATTTCGAATATATTTCGGATGCTATTATTATACAGTCAGAGCTACAATAATGTAGTTAATTTATTTAGTTAAAGAGAATTTCGAGAATTCGAAATGTTACACGAGGGTAATAGAAGTGTGTTAAATCGTGCTGTTTGAAAACCGTGTTAGAACATGACGTAACAGTAGTATTGTCGTAATTTATGCGTGTGTTGTAAGTGTGTTGATTGCACTTCAAATTGCAGGACGTAAGCTTCTTTTAATTCCGAAGTAATGTCAATACGGTGGTAGCGTTCAGCAAGCCTCTTCACTTCTCTGCTTGAATTTGCTTGATCCTAGCAATGATTTGACATTTCCATGCAACGACGGAACGCCTATTGGTGCAGTGAAATAATCGGAGCTGCCGAGTATGTTAGTCGTTTGCCAGGCAAATAAAGAACATCATTTTCTCGGACAAAGTAGTAATTTACCGAACACTTTAGCCGACAAATCACTCTGCAATGACGTGGAGAATGTGAACATAGGTAATTTGCATACGTATAATCTAAATACTGATCCTGCCATTAGCCAGCCATTAGTCAACCATTAGCGAAGTGTATGAAAAGGATGTTGTTCACTGTTTTCCTGAAACCAACATTTTTCAATCATGCAGCCACGATAATTCAGAACTTACTTTTTCGTCAATCATGCTACCATAATATACTATAATTACAAATATCTTTATTTCAGCCGTTTGGTTTTTACAATATATCTATAATGCTTGTTCTCTTCTTCGACTTAGTTTCTCATTTATTCGCTTATCTTGTTTTCCTTTACATACTAATACTGCATACCAAATCATTGACGTAACCTTACGCTATAAACAAAACTTGACAATCGATAGCTAGTATTCATCTCTGGTTCTATATTTTCTTTTACTTTGCATGGCGCTCTGTATTCGGTTATCGGCATCTTCTCACTTTGTTTCTTCTATTTTTCCGAGTCAGAACGTCCCCGATGTTTGCAAAATTTCGAATTCGAGGTGAACGAAACCATCGTGTCTCTTAGGGGGGGAACAATTTGTCTGGAAGCTTGCCATTTTCTTTCGCCAGCACCGCGCAAGAAAACATAATCTTATTCGAGAATACCGAAGAAACGATGAGGTTTTGTTTGCGAAAGATTCAAGAACGATGTATTACACGTAGCCAGACTTCGAGTCCGCGGAGCAGATAAAGTATCAGCGTGTCGAGCGTGGCGGCTTAAAAGGTAATCAATGAATTGTTTACGCTCGCCCACCTCGGTGGTAATTGTCGAATTCGTTTGTCAAGGCCTGCATTAACGAGTCCGTGGCGCCAGCCGCGGTCTGGTCTTTTCTTTTTCCGAGAATTTCGTCGATCCTTGTGCGCGTTGCAATTGACGTTGCCGCAAGTATCGCCTCTGCCGCGATCAAACAGCTTCGAAGAATCGCGATCTGCATCTAAGTGAAACGGCTATGTCCGTCGTTCAGTCTCTCGTCAGTCTTTCGATAGATTGGCATGGGATCTTCGATCAACTGCTCGGGGATATCCGTAAATGATACGCGAAATAGATATGCTGAAGATACCTATGGCGAAACGCTTTTCAAGTGGTATACGATTATCGACGATATTGTTACAATTAAAGTGTATCGTTGTTGAATACTTATACTACCGTTCGATAAATCGATTTTTCCAGATAACGCAACGAACTCTAGATAAAGCACGAACATGTACCTATTATGGAACACTGTTATCGTACAATTTCAAATGCCTGTTTTAATTTAGGGACATCGAACATGAAACATGAATGCCACTTGTTAAATTAGAAATGAATTGAAAATGAATGGCATAATATTTAACAGTATACACGTCCATATTCGAATAAATTTTTTATATATTTCTGTATGCTCTATCGATTTTTATTCTATTGTTTGAGTCGATGTTCCAAGAAGAGGTCACAGCTAAATGGAGTTTCATGATAGGTACTTATATCATGCAACTCTATTGAATCATACGAAGCACGAAGATCTGCAAAAATTTCATAAAACATTCGCAATTGTATTTCTAGAGGGTATCTATCGGTCACACTTAGGTATACGTTACGAATTCTATACTATCTCCCAGCGGAGCACAGTCCGCACTATAAATCTGATCTTGGAATGATCAAAGGACTCCCGGCCAACGCCATTAACTGACGCAGACCGTATTTTCCGAGTTTCGAGTCGGATGGTATCCTGCCATAAATCTTCTTTAGAGTCTAACGCGATTCGGAAGGGACAGATCCAGTTTGGCAGCGGCCGCGGAGCGTTCTTTCCTGTAGCAGCTACCTCGAATTAGCCTTGGGTCTCCTTTTAATCTTACTTCCAGGCGTATGAGTATATAATGCTTTTTCTCGCTTTGACAATACCACCTTTTCCCGCCATCTTCGCGAGAGGCGACTCGATATTACGAATCATCGAATTCGACATTGATTGCTATTTCACTATAATGATTTCATCGGAAAATAAATTGTGTAATGTGTTCGTACAAGGGTTGTACATTGTTCCCATTGTTTCGAATAAATATTTATCCAAAATAATTCATCGAATAAATTCTTTTTAATCGGATATTTTATTCCATCAATTTATTCGAATTATCCTAAATTATTCGGATAAAGAATAAATTTATCGGAATAATAATACGAATATCTGCTGACCTTGCTTTATTTTTAAGTAATTTTATACAAATTTTCTGAATTAATTCTTGTTAATATAAATATCTATCGTTTATATCATTATACGTATATGACAAAATATCCGAATACATATTGGATTTTTACGAAACTATGTCGTCATACATCAAACGTCAATTCGTAGGTTAAAAACAGAGCGGACATATTAAAAACAGAGCGTACAAAGAAGCACGTGTATCAAAACATAGATATATTAAATACATTTTCAAAATAGAAAATATATCAAATACACTTTTAAAATCAAATACACTTTCAAAATCAAGTATATATCAAATGCACGTACGAAATTAAGATTTCAACTGATTGCATCGCTATACTTTTAAAACCGAAGCAACTACGAGCACGATCTTCATTTATTTAATTATTTCAGGCCGCGTCTACTTTTTCGTATATCCGCCAGCAAGGAGTCGTGAAAACCTGGAAATCAAGTTCGAGTGCGCGCTCGGAAAGTATATCGATTCCGCACAGTTCGTAAACTTCTGCTCGTGCCGCGCACCAGAAAATACGAGCGATATTTTCGAACGTAATGCATAGAAAAGAGATTGAATTCCACGAATCTTTCTTTTCTTCGTCCGCGTACCGCTCCGTTCTACATTAGGATCGTCTCAGGATGTTTCAGCTACGCCTGCATCTACGCGGTTATTTATGGAGAAGAGTCGAGGGGAGTCTAGAACCAAAAGGGATCGAACCCGAAACGTGGAAAGTCGAATTAGAAGCGACGGCATGGCGGAGCAGGGAGAATTACTGGAGTCGGTTGTGAAGAAGGGCAATCATTCCGGACGGGTAATAGCGAAGTAATGGGGTTCCGTGGGATGTCCCCCTCCCCCCTCCTTTCCCCGTTCCCCGGTTTCGGTCTACGGTCTGCAAATTTATTTCGCCGTTCCGTTCCGTTTTTTTTTTCTTCCCCCGCCACTGGCGTCCGTGGGAATGGATTCGCGAATCGGCGCGACGAATCGAGTGCCAAGGATATTCGAGAGCAGCCACTCCGCGTCGCGGGGGTTCGCGAAGGAACACAGAATCCATCTGGGTTCGCCTCTCTCTCGGCGATGATCTGAGTATCTCGTCGGCGGCGCGAGCGTTTAATTCGAGAACTCCTTTAAATGCATAACGCTCAGCCGCGGCTCGTTCAATGCTCGTCGGTTTTTTCGCCCGTCGTCCTTTCTTTGCCAAGAATGGGCCAAAATGGCACAGATAACCGACCTGCGACGCCGTGATTGGCCTCCAGAGGAACGTCACCTAATAAAAACCTTGTAGAGGGTGTTTAGCTTAACGGACACAATGAGCTTTCAGGCATTCGCACTAATCTGATAAAGAAGTGTTTGGAATAAAGGGTAACAACTACTTTGAAGAAAACAAAGCAGAGTAATAAAAACTTCGTAAAATTTCTTTATTCGATAAAAAGTTCAGATCACCCTGACGTTTACAAATAGCAGTATTTATGTTTTACTCGACAGCTTTTAAAGAGAGTTCTGAAAGAATCCGAAAAAATATCTGCTATTTACATTAGTTTCATCGTTTTACACTATATTTTTAATTTATATTATATAATAGTTATGTTATATAAATGAATTGTATAGAAATCATTGCAGACGAATGTTTGCATAGATACCGCAAATTAAACAAATGTAGCCCTTCTGCTGTTCGCAGGCAGCACAGGCTAAATTAAACCTACAAGGTTGTACTGTTACGACAATTTTGCTACCGGTGGGATTGAAATAGCGAAGCTAAGTAGAGATGGGACATAAAGTAGCGCGAGTTCGCGGAGACCGAAGTCGGACAATTTGTCTGAAGGAGCGGCGGGGGATAGTAGCTGATTCGAGGCGTTAAGAGCGCGGCTCTCGCGATTGTAGGAGTCGCGCGCGCGTGGCATGCACATGTATGAGTTGCAAATTGCGACGACACTGATATCCGCGCCGGTTGCCGTCGTCCCGCCTTTTATACGAACGGCTCTCTGGCCTTCATCCGCTTTACTTCCGTCGCGAGCGAACGACTTTCGGGTATTCGGTAACAAGTTTCCTTTTGAGCGGTGACGCCCCATCCTACGCCGCGACAAACAACCCGAAGAACCGAGGCCGACGGTTGCGACCGGCGATCCCAAGTTTCCAGGCGACACGTGCATTGTCTGAGTTATGTGAATAGCCCGGCGAATCGAATACAGCCGATGTAATTAAACTTCTTCCGAGGAGAAGTCCTGAAAATTCGGGGAATCCCGGGGATTGATCGCGCCGTTCGATGCCGGCTGCCTCGATGATAAGAGACCTCGAAGCGGTCTGCGCGCATTGTTAAACAATGCTTAGTTTGCCAGTATTGTAACACTAGGAAGACGGGAACTTGAAGACGGGAAAATGACTGCTTTTCGGCAATATAGGTATAACACTGTATACCGGAAATGAAGGAGGGGGCGGGGGGGGGGGGGGGGGGGGGGGGGGAGGGTCAACAACAATGATTAACAAACGCATTTATATGTTGTAGAAAAAGTCACAAAATTATAAGAAGCTGCGTCATTATTTACATAATTATTTTTCTAATTGAAATTGAAAAGCAGTCAAAATGACTTGCTTAGGCAATCTAGTGTTAATGCCAAACTTATCGAACCAGTAAAATAATTGGTTGGCTGTAAAAATGTTTTTGTTAGAAATTTTTAAACGAGTTTCTTCGTTTAAGCATAAATTATAATAGAAGTCAAAGGCAGTTTAAACGGAACAAATTTTGTTATAAAATAATATACGTTAGTCACGTTTAGGATTGGGTAGTTAATAACGTTCTCGTATAAAATTGTTATATATTATCAAGCAAAAATTAACACTTGTAACCGTAGATTAATTGAAAAATTCTTTGTATCCATTGCAGAAGACATTCGTTTCTTCTTTAACAATTTCAGTACATCGTAATTAATACATCATCACCGTTGAATAATTTTTATCTTTTTACTGTTTCAAATTGCTGATTTTCATTCTTCTCATAAGTGTACAATGTCCAGAGTCTACTTGTAATAGATAAGCGAAAGGAATTGCAGTCTCTCAAATAAAAAAAAGGGCGAACTGTTGCATAACATTCGTATTGGGGTTAACCCCATGCACTCGGAGTTATGAATGAGGAAAACTGGTGATCGTCATTTTCTTTAACTTTACAAAATCGTCGAAATATACTTGAATAATGCAGTATTTTATTTATCTGCCAATATTAGTTCATTGTTAACCTAAATAATTTGATGTACCATAGAACAAGATTATCGTAGCCTTTGAGAATTATTTAAAAACAATCTTGACTGTTCATCTTTATCTTTAAAAGTACTATTAGCAAATGGTTTTCTTTATTCCGCGGTTTTCTTTAGAAGAAGAAAATGGTTCGCCATTTCTCAATATTAATTGCCATAGCTGTTCCTTATGGTACGTAAGGAGATTCAAGCCAATTTTGTCAGACATGCTGAAAAATGGTCTACAAGTGGCGGAACATGTCCGAAATGAAGTGGGCCGCGCGATTTCCTAACGAGAACGGTTTTCCAGCGCGATGAGGCGAGGATACGGAGCGATTATGTCGGGAAAAGAAGTATTTTATACGTTGCACGTGACTAATTATTTGCACGTGTGTTGGTGGACGCGTGTAACCAGCTCGTGGACGCGTTACTATCAGCTCGTGGTACGGCCACGTACGAGGAAGACTATGGCTATATGCGAGTATGCGTAATCACGGGACGCACTGCATGCGTTGTTCCACTTGACTTTTCTGCGAGACCGTAAGTTGCGAAGGGGAAATAGAATTTTATAGGGTCATGAAATGAAAAGTGGCTCTTTAATTGAAATAATGAACAATTAGACGCTATACGGTACGTAGAGAATTTTTTTCATTCACTGCACTCTTTCCCCACGATTATTCAAACAATTTTTCAAATTTCGACTGTAGAAGGTTAAAATAAATTCAGGCGATAAAAATAATCTTTCTTATTTAGCCTACTTTGACGAACCTGATTGGCGATGGAAATTTATAATAATCTAATTCTATTCCCTTTTTTTAAGTCAACTTAATATTCTGTTCTTTTCTTATCGATAGACTGCGGATATTTATGCGAAAGAAATTTTCTATGTTAATTACAATAAACAAGAGTTAGATAATAATATATTCCTTTATTTAGTAATATCGATATACCAAAAACAATGCAACGGTGTTATTAAAAAGTGTTATTAAAAAGTGTTATTAAATATAATTATTAAATTATTCTAATGTCTTTGCAATATAAATTTTATTTTATTTTAAACAAATCATTGCGATCGAAAAATGGCCAATCATCGTAACCACGAAGAAAATGGTACGGGAAGGAATTGATGAAATCTGTAAATATAGAGTGGCGGCGAACGTGTTGCAGTAAATATGGACTCTATTAGGTTTTTATCAAACGTCACTTCAGAACGGACAGCGCGGAGACACGGAATTTTCAGTCACGTCCGGCAGAACGCAATTACCGATACCGCTGCCCGTTCGGTGACGTTCGAATCTCGGGCCGCCGATAATTGCTTAACGGGGTTAATAATTAACCCTTTGATTCCCCCGCGAGTTTCCACGGTATTGTTCGCCGCACTGTTTACGTCACTATAATTCGACTAAACGCGGCCACCGTAATTTCCACGGAAAATCGAGGACTCGAGGTTCAACGAGCACCGGAGGCGCTTAAGTTGCGTTCGGAAATCGGAGAAGTTCGCCGACTAATTCGCCGTCTCCTAATAGAAAGCCCCCCCAAAAATAGGCGACGTCGAATTCAATTTTCTTGGGAAAGAGACAAATTATTCGAGATTCTCGTTTCCCGACGAAAATAGCATTACCCCCGCGGAAAAATCGGATTTTTCAATGAGATCCTCGACCAGCGAATTTTCCTCTCGCAGCCGCACTTCTCGCAGATTGACTCTTGAATTTCTCAAATCCGGGGAAGCTGCGCGGTTTCCTTGCGGCACGTTGTTCGTTAAGTCGCGTCCTAAGGTAAAGATGGATTTTATCAGTGTCGAAATGTTTGCACCGTCTACGGTGTTGCAAACAAATTGCTCGGTTGGCTCGATCATCACCTGGTATTTGCTCGTCGGATATTTCCGCGGCGGATCCGAATCCGTTTCAAACGTTGTACAACTTGAAATATGCCACTTTGTCACGGCGATCCTAATAGATCCGCGAAAATTGTTGCCAACTAATTTAGGCCTCGGCGACCTTGGCATTCGAGCCGCGAATTAGTATCGCCGGATTATAAATAATTTCTTTACCAAATGAACGACTTGTCATTCGCACGGATAGCAAAGTTTGCGCGACGTGATACACCAGATTTTGATTTCTATTCGATACAATTAGGCTCATTATGTGCCTTCTTCTATTTTCGAACGTTCCATGAGCTTAGGAGCTCACCAAAGTCATCATCTGAAATACTTCTGCGACGAGAAATCGGAAAATGTGGTATGTTCGAGAATATTATCGAACTCCGCCAAGGCGAACCAAGTTCTAAGTATCGTTCGCAAGATATACCGATCGCAGTTAAGAATAGTGGAGACTAAAAATACTAACTGGTTAGTTTGATGCATTAACCTTTTCGATCCGGCGTGCTTGCAACAAAAAGTTCTCGACGTAGACAGACCAAGTCCTTCGAGCGCGATTAATCCCGGATGCGTGAACACCTCCAGCTTCTGGAATATTGTCCAGAATCCTCGAACTGAAATTCATTTTCCTCGAATACTAAATGTTAGCTTTAAGCGGAGTTTACCGCTGCATCGTTCGATATGCGTGTACTCTCGACGTAAATGCATCAAATCCGTATTCTAATATTTACTTTTCCTGGATTTAACTAAAGATAAGACAAAGAAATGACGAAATTTATTTGTTCCCCCCCCTTTTCGCATATCTGACATATAGAATTTCTTTTCTGTTCCAAGAAAAATTCAATGCACTATGCAACAGTATTTCTAAAAATAATTATACAATTGCCATTTGCAAGATATCCGTAATATAGGAAATCCTTTAGCACACTGATCTGTACGTCACGTGAAATCTTGTGACATAATATGACATTCGAAGCGTGCGAGTCTACGTACTTCTACTATTTCAAATGTATTCGAAACAGATCGTTATCACGTCACTCTGTTCATACATTGTCGCGCGTGTATGGATTCCACGTGTTTTCCTATGATTTGCACTATAATAACGAGGTAGACTCGTGATAAAGATTCCACGCAAACTGTACTAAATATGAATATTATTAATTTCTTCTAAATCGAAATCAAATTAAATTTGTCTATTATCAAAGTCTAGGAACGTGTGTAAATAAAGACAATACAATAAACAAAAATTAACAACACGAACGGAATCATAGTGCAAGGGGTTAACCGGCATCAGGGAAGCGTCGACGCGACACTCGGTTCATCTACAATGGAAATAAGCTCGTATTAGGGGAGTTCCTCGTGTTAGGCAACATTACCCTAAACGAAGTTCTTAACACTAGAAAGACGGGAACTTGAAGACGGAAAAATGACTGCTTTTCGGCAATATAGGTATAACACACATATATATATATAGAAAATGAAGGAGGAGGAGGGGAGGGGGGGGGGGGCAACAACAATGATTAATAAACGCATTTATATGTTGTAGAAAAAGTCACAAAGCTATAAGAAGCTGCTTCATTATTTACATAATTAGTTTTCTAATTGAAATTGAAAAGCAGTCAAAATGACTTGCTTAGGCAATCTAGTGTTAAAGGGAGTTTCGAAAAATCGTGCAACGACCGCGGCGAATCTTTCATAGAAACAACGAGGAAGGAGGAAGCGTGGTGCAACCGAGATGCGTCCGATCGGCGAGACGTCGGAGATCGAGGAACGGTCGCGACGAGATATCGCGATCCAAAGGCACGCACGCGGCAGCGTGACGGAGCGGCGGCACACGCGTTTCGTAACCGGCGCGGAGCGGAGCGGAGCCGGAGAGACACACGCAGAAACGTGGCCCGCGCGCGGCGTGGCTGTGTTTTCCTCTCGCGGTGTCGCCTCCTCCCTTTCCCTCCCCGCCCGCCCGCCCGCCTGCCGCCGGCTGCTGCTGTTCCCTCCTCTCTGTCTCCCTTTTTGCGGGACGAGTTCGAGTGATACGCGAGATTGGCGCAAGGCCAGTCGGCGATTGCGTAACCCGCGTCACTGCGACTCGCTCTCGACCGCTCGATGAATGCCACGCCACGGCTCGAAGACCAGCCCCGTACCGGAAGACACCGAACGGTTCACCTGTTCAATTCTGCCCATCTTTTTGCCATTCGTCGCCTCTCCGTCACTCGGCCTCAATCGGAGAACTGTTCGACGATCGAGGGAACGCGAACGAAAACTCCTAGATCGAGAACTCCTTACTTTTTAAAGGGCCAGGTCTGCAGTCCTTGTTGTAGCAAATCTTCGAACGGTTCACCTGTTCAATTCTGCCCATCTTTTTGCCATTCGTCGCCTCTCCGTCACTCGGCCTCGATCGGAGAACTGTTCGACGATCGAGGGAACGCCAATGAAAACTCTTAGATCGAGCCCCTTACTTTTTAAAGGGCCAGGTCTGCAGTCCTTGTTGTAGCAAATCTTCGAACGGTTCATCTGTTCAATTCTGACACCGAAATTCTCTTTGTCGTTATTCGACCCTTGAATCACTCTAGAGTCTTTACTAGAGGAATTCGTCGAACAGTTTGTCTGTTCAATTCTGGCTCTCGAAATCGTTTCAATTATCTGTCCTCTTTTAGTTGGGTGCGAATTCGAGGACGAATATATCGAAGGAAGAATAATAATAATTTTTATTTGATGAACCCTGTTATAATAATATGACAATGTTATTCGAACGATATTATTAAACGACTGTTCTTTTCTGAACGTCGACATTATTATGACGCGTTTGTATAACGAAGAATACACTCCGGATGACAAAGACTCGTCCGAGTTCGGGAAATCGGAATCCCGTACGTCTTGCCACCCATTCATTTTTCCAAACAGTTTCGAAGAATCGAATCGATTGGGATCATAAAACGAAAAGTTCTGGATAGAATTCTAGACTGATCGAGGATCATCAAGATCCAGGATCTCTATTCCTCGAAGATATCTGTCGCTCGATCCTCCGGTCATGCGGAAATCGAGACGATTCCGAAGGATCTTCATAGCAGGAGGAACCTTATTTCCCCTAACAATCGAAGTTCTGGATGTTCACAGTCTAGAGACACCACCGCAGGACTTTAAACTAAGTGGGACATCAAGCGACGAAAAGTTTGGATAGAATCCTAAATCGTTTGAATATTGAGATTCAGCGTATCCCGCCTTCCCTAATGCCTTTCGAACGATCGAATTCGTACGCGCTGTTTGAGAACCCGCTGTTCGGATTTTCAGAAAGTCTCGGAAACTTGCGAAGCGACGATATCACTTGAGAGGATCGCACGGTGTGGTGGAAGTTTAAACGGTTTTGCATATTTTCTAAGCAACAGCGTTGCTTATCGCACCGGCGATGGCCACTGTCGGAGATCGAATGGCACCGCTAACGATGCGAGGGCAAAGAATCTTGGATAGAACTTTCCGTTCCCTCGCAGATTAGGACTGCTGATTTGAGCCGGAAAGCTGGGATACTCCTTTTATAGACTGACAAAGTAGAGTGAATCGCTTTAGGGTGGGGTCGGTTCAGAAATAAAGAAACGGAGAGAACGGTCGATAGAGGGAGGATAACGTACGAGTGGAAAAGAGACGTTGCAGGAATATCCCGCGAATATGATGTGGAAAGTGTGGAAAAGAAGGAAGATATATGAGTAGCGAAAGGGTGTGGCAGAATAGGGAAGAAAAATTCGCGCGTGAAAATGGAGCAGGTGGAATCTGTGAATGGATGAAAAAGTGTGTGAAAGTGGAACAAAAAGGATACGCTGCAGAGGAGGAAAGTGGAAGTTGAGATAAAATCTGTGAGTAAAGCAAATATTTGTGAGTAGAGGAAAACTGTGCGAATAGAGGAAGAAATCGCGGGAGATTCTGTAAGCAGAAGAAGAATATACGAGTAGAGAAAGAATCCGTGAAAGAATGATATACAGTAAATTCTCTCCAATTGTTTTTCAGATTATAAACAGAAATAGACAGTTTGGGAAGAAGAAATACAATTATTTAAGCCTCGAAACTCGATTTTATGGTCGCCGTTTTTCAGTAACTATAAAAACGAGCTACGATCAATGCTCGAATAATCGTATCTCCTCTTCTCAAATTGTCCATTTCTGTTTATAAGCTAGGGGACAATTAGGGAGTATCTACCGATCAAGACTCGAATAATCGTATCTCCTCTTCTGAAATTGTCTGTTTCTATTTATAAGGTGAGCGACAATTAGGGAGTATTTACCGATGAAGGGTCGATTAATCATATCTGCTCTTCTGGAATTGTCCATTTCTGTTTATAAGCTAGGGGACAATTAGGGTGTATCTACCGATTAAGGCTCGAATAATCGTATCTCCTCTTCTGGAATTGTCCGTTTCGGTTTATAAGCTGGGGAACAATTAGGGAGTATCTACCGATCAAGGCTCGAATAATTGTATCTCCTCTTCTGGAATTGTCCATTTCTATTTATACGCTGGGGGACAATTAGGGAGTATCTACCGATCAAGGCTCGAATAATCGTATCTCCTCTTCTGAAATTGTCTGTTTCTGTTTATAAGGTGAGCGACAATTAGGGAGTATTTACCGATGAAGGATCGATTAATCGTATCTGCTCTTCTGGAATTGTCCGTTTCGGTTTATAAGCTGAGTGACAATTAGCGAGTATTTACTGAACAAGTAAAAGAATGCGAGTTTATACTCGAGTCTATTCTTGCTTTATAGCAAGAATAATCTTGCTATACAATTTTTTAGTCGAATACTGATAAACTAATCTATATAGATCGAGTAGAGGGGAAGGTTTCGGATCTAATTTCCAACCAGTGTCAGAACCGAAAGTCCCTTTCCATAGTTCCGCAACCCGAGTTAATTATTCGAAGAAGGCGGTTTCATGAATACTAACTGCGTATTGTTAAATATTGATACAGCCTATATAACGGAGAAAATTTCAACTTGCGAATGCAGCAGCCGCGTGTAAATCGTCGGACTTGAACTTTCATTTGTGGAAGTCATTTGCGCAGCTTGCAGCTGGTACAATTTCTTCGAGATCGTCTGCACCCGGGCCACGCTACGGAAAGTGCTACATAATGCGAAAACGATGTAGACGCTTAGATATCGTGTGCCCTTGGCGATTTAGGCACTCATGGCTGCTCCATCTTCTTTCCATTTCCTTTGAAGATCCGAGACAGGATTATAACACTCCTGAGGAGCTGCGATGAAACAAGATTAATATCGCCGTTAGTCATGTATGCGCAAACAATAGTTGTCATCCTATGGAATAGCTTTTACCATGGATCACGTTCTAACGTTTATAAATATATTCTAATTTTCGCTTTCAAGATATTACTGCTCGAAGATCGTTAATTCTTTGTATTCGTAGCTTTTTAGATTGCATTACTTTCTTTTTGAAAAATAAAATTTAAAATTAAGATTTAAGAATTTAGTAATAAAATGGCATTTTTCCTACTACCGCGGATAAAAGGATTCCAATCTTTCGGATCAACTCGTCCAACGTCCAGATTGTAAATCTGTTGCTACAAGACATTAATGTCCCATTAGCAGTTTATGTTTGTCGTAAATGAAAATTATGGACACCCTGTATCCGCCAATAATTCTTAACGACACCCCACGTGCTTCGTTACGCCGCCGCGATAACGGTTTTACTTGAACGACACTTTACAAAAAGGTACTTGTCCCCTATACGAATAACCGTTCACAACGACAAGAACTACGCCGGGCGAGTCTCTCAATAACCTGAAAACTGCGGATATAAAATTCGTATCGGTTTTCGGGCTCGCGGGCTCTTATCGCCGCTTTACGGTCGAGAAGCTCAAAATGCGTTGATCGTTTCGCACGGTGGACACCGTGCGAAAGCGAGACCGGCTCTCAAGGAACACGTCCGCCATCATCGTAAACTGAAAACAAGATCCTCGATCACCTACACACGATCTTATTTCACCGCACTTTTCCTCGAATGCGTCCCCCGCGACTTGTTAATTTATCGATCACTTCGCGGCGACACGGGGTCCTAAATGCGGCGGCAGACGAGAGGAAATGAAGTCGCGATTGTAGTCGTGAATCGATCCCATCGCGAATCGCTTTTGCGATAATGTTCCCGCGTTCGCCCTGATAGATCATTGAATTCACATTTCTTCTTTATCCGACCAGCGCTTGTTTCATTTTCGGTAATTATTTAACGATAAACCTACCGAGTCCTAAAAGTAACAAATGCGTCTTACTTTATCACTTCGAAAAGACTGTATTTCTATAGACATTTCGCAATTTTGTTGTAATTTGTGCTTTAATTAATAAAGTTATTTAATCGTTTTCTGTTAGGTTGTGTAAAAAGTTTTTCTCAAATCTTTTACACGAATTCCATGAAAAGAACTCTACGAAATTTGAAACGAACATTTCGAACGACTTGATTAATCGTTTTCAAACAAAACATACATGGCGGTCTCGAATTTGATATTATCTGAAGAAAATGTTAAAAAAATAAAATAAAATTACTTGTTCGCTATTTGGTTTAGGACTAAGATCGATACCTTTCTACATAGAATTTTATATTTTTCCATATTTTTATATAAAAAAATATACTATCCCGCTTAAGAAAAAAATTGATCTCTAAATATCTAGAACGGCTTCAGCTATACAAAAATAATGTACTACATATTATGCCCCTTTAAACTATTTTTTTTTGTATTGAAAAATTTGTTGTCCAATGCTTGCTTTGGAAGTTGCAGGTGCACAAGTTACATGGACCACCCTGTATAAGCCCTATATCTTATATGTTTGGCATTACTTGTACTTGAAAAAGTATTGTACAGATTAGAAACATAAGTAAATACATATTTGCAACTCCAATATGAAACGGTCTTTGACCTTCTTTTTTTTAAAAATCAGAAAGAGTGCTTAAAAATGCATATCAAAACCGAAGTACCGCCTTAGGTTGCAAAGCAACTGATTGGCATCCTTTTGATGCCGCATCATCCTTTCCAGATCAAAACCGTGGCGGTGTATTGATTTCGACGAACAATTTTAAAGGTTTATTCACACGTTTTTGTCGATGTAACTTTAGGTCGCGTTCGGATACTCAAATTGATGCCACATGTTGGCTCTATCGTTTCTAAACGGTTAAATAAATCAGCGGCTCGGCATCGATAAAGGGGCGACTGTTTGGAGCTACTTGATCGCGGTCCGAACGATTGCTCGCGCAGATAGGCCAGCGAATCGATATCGAAATCTTCTTTTAATCGGTAATCGAGTGATGTTATCGAGAACGAAGTATTGACTTGGCAGAGGCCCCCGACTGTCTACTTTTTGTCCCCCTTCCGCCGATAGTTCTTCGTCCTCATCTATCCCATCGCGACAGAGCCGGAGGGAGACCGATTCCCTATATTCCTCTCTCCTCTATCGAAATAAAATTAAACGTTCGGACTGCGCGGCCGGAAAAGTATTGAATCCTGCCGGCCGTTTTCAGCGTCGCGTCGTCACTTGCATCGCACAGCGATCGATTTTCATAGAAAACGGGACTGAAATGAAAAAAAAAACATTTTTTTGCAAGTGAAATATTGTTATCGTGTTTGATTCATTATCCTCTGGAACATATAACTCTTAAGGTTTATATGTCCAGTTGTATTAACAACTGAAAAAATTCAAATAATTCGAGATTATTAAAATCCTGTTAGTCATGTTTTTCTTCCATTTAACACTGATTTAACACTCTAGCCATCTGTTATTTTATTAAAACTTGCTACATTATCTATAATTATTAATAAGCGTATATAATAATAAGACAATTTCATTACGATCCATTCTTGTAGTGGAAATTAATTCTTTAATTCTAGATTTGTTATAAACTATTTTGTAGCCCATTAAATAAATATGCAGGCATGTACTGTTTGAAAACTGAAAATATGGTTTCAAGGTATTACAGACAAAATCTAATAATAGCTGCTATCTGTTACTAATTTTACTGCTCTATTGTATTAAAGCTATAAACAATTTTACGGTTTGCATAACATCGGTCTCTCCGTTAACAATTCTCAAGGATTTACGAATAAAGAAAAATAGAAAACACTAATGACATTATGTCATTAATTGTCGTAAATGACACGCGCCGTTTACGAAGATAAAGAAGTCATGCTTCGTTTTGCCAGCTGTCAATAAAGCAAGCGTCGAAGCCGTAACTTCGGACTTTTTGTCCGATTTTTACAAGGAATCGACCGCCGCGCGTCGTCATCTATCCACCGGGTCCGATCCGCCATACCTTCGTTTTTTCTTCTCTTGTCCTCGAATGCAATTAGGACTTGACCTATTTCCACGGCGATTCGTGCGCCTTGACCCGCCGTTCGATGTATCAGGAACGTGACGGAACCGCTCGGCCGAGAGATCGATGAACCGGGCGCACACGTGTATTGTAAATTGCCGAGATTAACGGCGTTACAACACCGACACGGCGAACCGGTGGATTGTCGCTGATCTACGCGACTGCTGGATAATATCCTCCATCCCCTCTGTTTTCCAACCGTCTGCTATACGTACAACAGTATACGCTGATCCTCGTCGCAAAGTGGGGATGAAGGATGGGAGTAAAATAGCTTCCGTCTTATTTGTTAGAAAAATCCCCGGAAACTATAAAACCTCGCTGGCCGCCATTGCTGTCCCTCAGAATCCAACTTTATATGAATTGGGCGTTACTTGGGAGAAACATGACCCACTATCAAAATTACAAATTAGAATCGCAATGGACTTTTAATAAAACTTAACGTTCTATTAAATGTAAAAAATATGTAGGTTACAATTAACTTCTATTAGGGGTGAAATTAATTAAAATAAACTTTCTGCATCCGTTTTTCTTAATTTCCCCACCAGTTTTTATAATAATCAATGTGAAACACAATTGATCTTTACTATCTTGTAGCTTGGACAAGACGGAATGATTGATCCTCGAGTGAACCCTTCGCCGCACTATTTCTTTTTTTTTAAATTATAACGATTAATGGTTCTGTCGATTGGAATAATTTCTTAGAAGAAAACGAATGTTCGTATATTTATTATAGAGAATGACATTCATGTTTTACAAGATCTGACTTGACATCGAGTGAAATCGTGAAATTGAGTTCTTCTTTACTAGAAATTAATTTCTTCGTAATTCTTTTACTTCATTTAAACACTCTGCCATCGCTGTTGTCCATAACCACCCCTAATTCTTAATTATATTGTTATTATTGTTACTACTGTTATTATTATTATTACTATCTAACTGTATTGTGGAATTATTATATTAGCACTGATTGTTCCATTTTATTTCCGCCAATTGTTATTTCGTTGGTATTACTTTTCTATCTTTCTAGCCTTATCTCGTATGCTCCCTGTTATAACAGCTTTGCAACAAATTATTATTATTCCTACTACTATTATCACTATTATTATTATTATCGTTATTATAATCATCTCCATTACGAGTCAGCCTCGTCAAAGTGCATTAGGGAGCTAATGAAACCACCTCCATTGCTCACGAACGGACAGGTAGCTCAGCGATTCGTAGACACACGTTCGACGATGACACGGTGATATCCGCCTTCAGGCGAGACATTCGTTAAAGGAATTGTTCCACAGGCGACACGACTGAAGAATATTTCAACAGCGGCTTAGCAGTGACTACCAAGCTAATGTTTTAATGGGCAGCGAGGATCTAGCTTCAGGCGGAAAGAAGCGGAACCGACTCGAAGGAGTTCAGTCGACGAACGTAAGCCCCGGCAAAGTGGCCACGTCCCGCTTATAAATCTCCATTACATCCGAACGGTATCCCGTCGTTGTTTGCTTTTTGCTTTCTTCGCGACGAATTAAGTCGGGTCGGCCGGGAAACGTCACGGCACCAGGGGGTCCTCCTCTACACACGGGGATTCCACTGTTTCTCTCCGACCCAATCCTCCCCCATTCAATTAACAGCGCGCGTCAATTACCCCCATGTAAATTAACGTTAGACATTTGTCTGTCGCCTAACCGTACAAAGCTCTTTTATTTCCCTGTAGACAACGCATCGGATAAGGAAATGAAAGCACCAACGATCTCTCTTATCGATGTCACGCATTTTATTGTCATAAAGAACCATTTTTTATTATTCGTTCAATGGAAAGACAATAGAACCTCGATTATAAGATTATTCAAAGTGAGACGTCAAATTCAAGTTTCGCACAGAAAATGGTTGCAGGCCGGATTCGTCGTTTTCATTCAACCCCTTGAGTGGCTGTGTCGTGTATATACGTCATGGGGTGCAGCTAGGAGTGATCCTGCGCGAAGAAATAAGAACAGAATTTGGTATAACGGTTTGTCAACCGAGAAAATCAACTTTAAAGATTGTTCATCTTTGTAAAGGATTTACTGAAATGGAGACCAGAATAAAAAGATATTATACCGAATTTGTTTCTTATATTGTCAAGTATTACCACCCTCTAGTCGGTTGTACTACGAATTCCGGCCCATCGTGTATGTGCGGATTACGAAATCCCTTGTATATCTCAATATTTATGTTAAATATGTTTATTTGATAGATTATATTGTGTTTTCCTGGCCACAATATGCACGGTTCCTTCTGTAATGGCTATAACGTACGAGCCACTTTCGTATAGTGGTTATGACGTATTATATACGTCAGGGGCGGAAAAGTGCTGCCGCCCAGTTGTAGATTAGCATTAGCGAACCGTGCCGGCAGAGGGGTTAAGGGGTTAATTTATACGTTTCTTTCACGCTTCAAAAACCTGCACAACTATTTATCACTGTTTCTCGAAGCAAAAGCGTAAGAAAATCTCTCTCATTATTCTCGGTGCTATAGAGCATAGCCTAAGGACAATCCGCAAGATGGCGACAAGCGATCGAGCGATAGGCTCTTCGTAACCAATGACAGATGGTGCAAGATAGTACAGAGATTCGAATAGAAACAAGGATGTAAAAAGGAGTGTAGATGTGACCGGAACAAGTGTAATTCGTTGAAGGAGTTGGTCGAGACACTCGCAACTTATACGGCCGTATAACCGGCCGTGTGTTGCCGATAAACACGGAAATGCGACGGCTTGTCCTCTTTTATGGGATTAAATAAGGAAATACAGCAGTCGGGACGGAGTTCGCTCGACAATAATTGAGTCCCCGGCTGCACTCCGAACATTCTCCTCTCTAGAACGAAACTATTTCGTTTTCATGGGCTGCCGCCAAGGAGGCAAATCACTCGGATTAATTCTGATCCTGTCGGGAGGTTGGGCGGAGGGTGGGTGGAGGGCGGTGGCACGGGGAACGCGTAACTGCGAACGCACCGATAACTCGGTAAATATTGATTCTAACAAGTATTTATTCGGTCGGATATTGCGGACTGGGTCAGCGCAGCTGGAACTGGGTCACGCGGCGTGCTGTTAGAATTCCTTCTAGGATCTATTTCCCAAATTTGCTGCCGTTTATGCTGCGAAGTACGAGCGTTGTAAAGGCTTCGCGAGTTAACGTTCGCCCGGCTGTGGAAGTCCGGCGTCGTGAACTCTCGCAGAATTTTCAATTTACCGGAGCGAAGCGCAAAGGTCGCGGTAATTAGATTTTCGCTGACGATTATTTGCGTTTCTTAATTCTGTTCGTAGCGTAACAGCGGCTTGATAATTATCCACGTTGGACTGTTACACGGACGAGGCTGTACTCTAACAGCCTGCGTCGCCCATTTGGCTTCTCATTAACGCGTCGTCTGGCGTAACTAGTTTTTAATTGAGCATGACGCGTCGCAGAACCATCCCGAAAATTTGTTTGCCCCGACGCATTTGAAAATTCTGTTCTACGTTCGCATTTCCCTTATGAAGCTTCATTTAATCAGCGCACGTTGGTCAGAAAGGTTCCCTTTAAAATCTGGCAATTTCCCTTCCGAATCGTACGAAACGATTCTTTGTTCGAGAACATCGAAAGAATACTACGCTGCGAAATTTGAGAAAACTTGCTTCTTTTTGAAGGACGAACGTCGACTCTCCTGGTTGATTGTACAAGTTCGAATTGAATTTCCGTGAACACGAAAGGCAACTGTTCATTTCAATCTGCAGTCAATGTAAAAAAGTATTCGCACGTCCTTTAAAACGAAATAACTTTTTATAATTAGGCCGGACGATTTTATTTTTGTGTGATGTTAGAGGATTAGTATAATAGACAACAGAGTTGAGTAAAAAGTAATCTGACTGATGATTAATGATCGTAGTTATTATAATTGATTTATAATAATTTAGAATAAATATACTTATCAGATATACTTTATACCCAATTCTGCTAAAAATGACTAAGAATTTTGTTTTTAAAATACCATTGGTTAGAATGATAGAAAAATACAAAGATTGTCTCTGAGCCTATAACAATAATTTTAGAAAATGCTTTTTCTTGATCTCAGTAATTTCTACATACGTGTGTATAATGTCAAAATTTTAATCCTTAAAATGTTTTCCACAAATACTTTTATAAATGAAAAAAGTTGGAAATACATGATATTTGAACTTGTTCATAATTTAAACCAATTGCAATTTTTGAAAACAATTTTTTCATCGTTGTTCAGTAATTTTTTTAACGTCCCAACAAACTTGCAGTCGCACGGATCAAAATAGGGTCAACGTGGATTTCATAATTTTATAAAAAGGTCACTCCGTTCCGAAAAGTGTACAAACACGTTTTACGCCGGCTGTAATTTGGTTCGAGCCACGGTTGAACATCGGCAGCATTTTTCTAATATTTACGACGGAAGTTCTTTACGACGCGACGCGATATAATACAAGGCGACCGAAGTCGTAAGCGGAAGCAGTCGAATAAAGGAAGCGGGGTCGGTACCAAAGTTGCCATAATCCCCGAAAACGCCGACGCTCCGCGGTGGTGGTGCAGGGTCAAAGAATCGCGAAAGAGGGAGGGGGGGAGAAGGAAGGGAGGGTGGTTTCGGTCGCGTGCAGCCACACCGCGAGAACGCAGCCCCGCCGACGCCGGAATTTCATTGACGCACTTGGTCCGCGGGATCTCGCCTCGCCCTCTCCGCTTCGCTATTCCGCGTGTCGTCACGCGCGGCTTGCCATTTATCCCCGTTCATCCGCTATTTATAAATATTTCCAGCGTGCCGAGGCGAGAGAGCGGGCCGCCGCTGTCGTTCCGCCGCCGCCTCTCGCCTGGGCAGCCTTGATTTTCGTTTCGTGGATGCGTGCGCCTTCGTTTTTCCTCGACGCTTCCCAGGGTCGTCCGTGGGAAATGAAAACTTCAGCCCCCGGGCAGGGACGTTTCTGGATTCCCCGGCCAGGATATCGCGTCTTCCCCGTGACCGTGTTGTCCCTCGGACAGAAAATCGATCTGGACAGTGTACAGGGTTGCACGGGTTGCCGGAATAATTTTAACCTAATTTTCGAGCCATGAATTCCTGCCAGTGGTTACACCGACTGGAAAAGCTGATACAATGTGATTCGCGAGATGGAGGTGCCGGGGAACGCTTTCCGAAAGTTGAGAAAATGTTCCACCTACTTGTAAAACATTCTACGAAGTTTTTCAACAAACTTATTTATAGTTTTAACCCATTGCGGGCATGTGCATGCAAATACCCGGCCGAAGTACAGCCGAACATCTTAAGTGGAATAACTTTTCTCACAGTGGCGATTTCTTGACACGTTAGAAGGGCTAGTTTACTATACAATAGATAACAAAAATTCGCAAAAACTGAAATTGGTTGGAATGATAAAACAAAATTAAAAGGTCGCTCTTTTAAACACTCTTATCCCTGTCAATACCGCAGAAGCAAAACATCTAATCTATGCACAAATTTTGTATTCAGTCTACTAATCATAACTCTAATAGTAACACGATTTTATTAATAATAATAATAATTATTATTATTATTATGCGAGAAAATTTTAAAAATAAAATCGTCCTGAACAATAGCAAACTAAAAAGACATCCTAGTTATGGTCTAGTAAACCGATCCCTTAATTGTCTAAAAAAAAATTCATGTTGTTTGTTCCAGTACTAAAAAAAGTTATTCCCTTTTTAAGAAGTATTCCAATATTTCCGTAACGGACTGTATGTATATGCCGCTACTCCACGCCCACTAAACTCGATCCATACACAGCTGCGCCTGCAAAGGGTTAACAGTATTGATACTTGCCTATCAAAAGGGTTAACAGTCCTTGCATTCCTGCGTTCTGATTTGGAATCTCTTCTGTCCAATCGTCCGGTCGGCTTACTTTCCCTGGTAATCGGATAACGCGCGGTTGTCTCGTAAGACGAGTCCTTGTTAACTCGAAAGCACAGCCGATTAACGCGTGAGTCATTAACTGCGTGCCGGTCACGCAGACTGAGGCCAGCGTCTCTTAGTCCCGGCGCGACGTTGACACATAAAATGCCGCACGAATTTGATTCGCAGGAAATGAATCATGGGCCCCCCTTCCTTGATTGCGTCACACCTAACACACTTTAACTAGGAGACGCCGCGGTGTTTTCTTTCCTACGCCCGGCTGCCGCTTCCCTAATTGTCACAATTCCCCGGCGGCTCTCGCGCCATTAGCATTTCGTCTACGATGACCAGCGCCCGCGCGGCTTATCCAGAAATCCTATCGCATAGTTTCTATTGTGTCTGCCTTTATAAAACGGTACGTCCGCCCGCGCGCTTTCTATTAACGTTCAAAACCTTTGACAGATCTGGACCAAATTTTGCATAGTTACCCTCTGGAACTCTGTGAAGCGTGTAGGCTGCCATGAAAGTTTCATGACCAACCCAGGTTCCGTCCCCTAAACACTTTGGCGAAATCTAAGTGTTTCGTTCTATTTAATAAGGGTGTTGATAAACGAGTCGCTTTTTCCGTGACGAGGTGAAAATCTACGGAATTACTAATTCGGCAACCTTTATTGAAATAATTACGATATGCTTTTCAACTTTAAATATAAAAATTCAAAATTATAATTATTATTATTATCATTATGAAAACAAATATCAAATTACCAAACGACCGGCGCCTGCATTGTATTATTAAATTGTGATCAAAACAAATAGGGGGATTAAAACCCGTTAGACCTGTAAAATTCGTGTCTTGTTTAAATACAATATTTACGATATCATAAGCAAACTAATATTCTGAAAACAATTAAATATCGATAAATTTAATTGACACCGTTACAGCTTAGTAATAATAGGCCATGTCCGAGGATAGAGTGACAATGTATATTCAATAAAAAAGAATGGCATTACTCATGGATTGCTTTAATATTGTCAACTGCGAAGAATTTAAATAAAGAATGTAAAATCGATCGCGCGTTGCCTGCCTCGGTGGGTTGGGCGTTCAATTCAACGAATTTCGTTGCATCCATAATTTTGCGTTTTAGTTAAAATAACAAACAAATTCTCTCGGAATTTATTTCCACCCCGGAATTTTTCGAACGAGGGAAATATTTGAAAACGCGACCCATGCCGGTGTCCACTGAAAGCACGTTCATCGCGGGGGCTTCGTCAACAACAACTGCGATTTCGAAATCACTAATTTCCATCCCTTCCGCCGCGCGCCGCTACGCCCCGCCGCCGCGGCACGGCACAGTTCGTTTTATCTCGGCCGTGCTATTCCCATAGCACGAGTTCCTCGCGGTCACCAATTTTCCAACAAGCCTCGAGTACCAGCGAAACCGCCCCATTAATAGGACGAGACAGGGCCATCCAGCAAACAGGAGTCGCGCGGCAAGTTAGAAGAATCCTCGAATCGAGGACGAGGGTTTTCGCGGGCTCCGTGAACCGACAATTTCCCACGAGTTACGTAACAAGTTCCATCCTCGGGACACTCCACTTTCTCCGCTCAGTTTTCGAAAGAACTCGCCCCCCCCTTCTGTTGGCTCGCCACCCTGTCCACTCCGGGTCCGGCGAGCTTGGTAATCACGCGGTCTCCGGACAGTGGGCTATTTGTCGGATCTAGCCGGCCAAAATTATTTTGTTTTCACTTAGCGTATCCAAAATGTGCTTACTTGATTTCACTAGTACTTTTGCTTAGGAAACATGATTATAAACAGATAAAAATAATTATAATAAATAAAGTGTAATACGCGGCGCACCCCTATAACAAATTCCTTCGAAAAGAAACGAAAAATAACTTTCTTTGAATCATTTTCACCTTTCTGAAATGTATCCAAAGACTATATCTTTTACAAATTTACTAACGCAGAATACATCGAGAAAAGGCACGAGTGCCGCGATACGAAAATAAATGTCCACGTCTTTGCACGGGAGGAAAGAATGCACAGAAAATTTGCAGTTTATTGTCTTCCAACTGCTTGTCTTCCCCAGGTAACAACTCATTCCTACGACACAACGAGTTTGACAAAATCGACTTTTGACCGGCTAAATCCGGCAAATGGCCCACTGTGCTCCGGTACTGCTCTTCACTTTATCTCCCGACTTTTTGCCGTTCGTGACATTTGTCAGTCGTTATCGTTTCCCATGGACGATGCTGGCCGGCTCCATCGGTCCTTTTTCTTGCCAAAGTGGCCGGCCGCACGACAACGGACGGTCACGACACAACGATTTTAGGCGAGGCGGGGGTGGTTCGACGGCTGGTTTTTAACGGGGGAAGCTCGACGAATAAACGGTCCGGCCCCGCAATAAGGAACCGCATTGTCGAGCGACGCGCCGCCGGAAGTTACGTAACGGGTTGTTTCAGGGACTTTAGCCTAGCCCAGTTCCGCGGAAGTGTTTCCGCCCCCCTGGAGGATCGATCTTGGTGACGCTTTGACGATCGTGTCGCGCGCCCCGCTCCCTCGCCCCCCTCTCGCTCTTTGATGCCCTCTGCCGCGAGTGCCGCGCACCGCCCCGCAGCTCGCTTCCTTATTTCTTTTTATTTATACGTGTCCTCTTGTTTCCTGCTACTTTATTTTTAAACGGCGCACACCTTACCGTTCGCCCTTTGCTCTTTCACGCCTTCTGCCGATTGAGCCGCGTGCTTGCGAGATTTCTTTTTTAGTTTTTGTTCGCTGTATTCTTATCTCGCGGGGCTTCTACATAGCCAAATGCAATCGGCGACTTAATCGGTCACGGTTGTTATTCGACGATACAATGAGATTGGGGATGCTGTACGGTATCAATCATTCGATGTGACTTTTTATATTGTCGCCGATTGCTTTGCTTCGCGGATATCTTGTAGAGGACTGAAATATATGAGACACGTGACTTTTCATATCGACATTTCATGTTTAAAGTATGAAACCACCCCTCGGTGTTTATAAGATGAAATACGAACGAGGAATGCTCGCGTTTTCATGGCCCAGAAAAAACTACGAATATACCATACTTATAATCCGTGAACGAAGTGTTAAAAATAATTCGATAGAATTTTTTAAAAATAATTTTACTTCTACTAAAGACTTGTTAATCAGGACTCAATTTTTAAGAAATGATCTTTGCTTGCATGCGTGTTTAGCTCCTAGCATGACAAGTGAAGTTCATTAATCAGAGATGGTTCATCCCTCGTTAAAATTCAGAGCTCATACAGCTACCAATTTGTTGTCATGCTATAATTTGTTAGCATAAAATGTAAAATGCATTCATTATTTTATGATTCATCATGCAGGTTTCAAGTCTTCTAAATGTACACTTAAACGATTACGGGTAGCTTACGACACGATAAGGGTGACCAACAAAAAGAACAATATTTCCCCACCCGGATATACCGCAGATTATTAAATCTATATCCAATTTGATAATAATTTTGTAGCTAATTTCATCTTCTGTATTTCATCTTATACACTTCACAGGGTGATTTCACCCTGTAAATATTTGAGAATCAAAGCAATCAAAGGCGGACATCTAAAAACCTTGCTAGCGCATTTTGTGCATACGAAATTGAGTTTTGTGATTTATACAACAGTAACACCTTTATCAACAGTAACATCTTTATCTTGAACATAAACAAATTTACCAACGACGAATTATAAATTAACACGTAATGCGGCAATATTTAGTGATGCTTCAAAATCGTCACTCGAATGCAAAGGGTTGACTTCGCGACGTTCGTCGACGAACCCACACTCGGACGGAAGTCGACATTTTATGGTTCCTACAGTTCGCCGTAAAATTTTACGTCGCTAATTTCGTCTCATAACCACCACGAGTCTCGCAATCGACATCGAACCCACGATCGTTGAGCCGATATCATCGTTTTCCTCGGTATCGGCGCGTATCGTTGCCAGCCGCAGTAATGAAAAATCGAGGAGAGTCGGCTGGAGTTGATGGCGACCCCGGCGCGGCGATTGAATCATCGCGATCGAATTCCTTTTTCGAACAGAACTACCCCCGTGGAACGTTCGACGATGTTCGAAGTCGCTTTATTCCCAGATCGCTGCGTAATTTATGACCACAAACGGGTTAGCAATATTTTTGAAACAGTGGAGAGATTGAAGAAATATAAGGAGAAATCGTTTACAAATTCTCCGGTGTCTCGAAAGTGAGATCTTTATTTTGTTATTAGCAGACCTTTGGATCTTTATGGAAAATGAAATCACGTTATGTCAATTAAAAGACTAAAAATGTATTTCTCATTTAATTCTTTATCGTTCGTCGGATAAATAAAAATAGTCGTTGTCGAGATTGTGCGTGATATGCGGGAGACCTATAAACAGTAAAAAGTTAATAAAAAAAAAAAAAAATAAAACTTAATACATAAAAAATGACAGAAAAGTAGACTGAATGTCTCTTGGTATCTTTACTGGTTTGTATTTCACGTACTTATTTTTGCCGCAAATGCGTAAAGTCCGCAGTCCAGCTATTAGTTCCAGGAGTATTCTTTTATTTCTTCTGGAATTTATCGAGTTTCTCTCTCCTATGGAAGCTTCCTTTCCTGCTCTAATGCAAGAGCAGCCTCCCACTCCGCAGAAACACCGAGTGTATACAGTTCTCTATCGCTGGACTCCTTTTCTAACATAATTTGCCGCAATGTGACTCTCCCAGGGCGAACTCGGAGCGGTTCCCAGAGTAGAGAGAGGTTGTTAGCCGTGCACGCGACAGAGCAAGAGGACAAGAACGCCGCGATCGGAATTAAGAACGATCTTATTTCCAGCGGTTCCCGTTCATCGTCGCGTTTAGGAATAACGATCGATGAGCCGAGAATATCCGATGACAAAAAGTGTCCCGCCGTGTCCCCCTCTAGCCGGAAAGTTATAGGCGAAGATTTATCCCCGTTCTCGGAGTAATCCATTAGAAGCTTTACCCCGAGACGCTGCCGAAGGCAACTGTGCCACTAATTTCGCTTTTAAACGTCGACCTGGGACACCAACTCGAACGACGCTGGAATAAAGGCGCTCTTTTACGCGTGATCTTCCTCTTATCGCGTTGTCTACGAAACGCTCGCTCGCTCGATCGAAGATAGCTCCTCGCCGGCAGCCTTCCGCGGAGAGCAGGGGATCGACGGGACTCTGGTTGTTTCCCCGGTCCGTTTCTGTCGCTGGATCCGAGGAACACGAATCGTTCTTCTCTTCGTAACATTTAGGGGCTGGTTTTTCCGAGCGGCGAAAACTCTTCCCTGTATCAACACCTACGCGCTCCTGAAATTCTACGTTACTTTACGTTTATAGGGGATTACGTGTACTTTGTGTTAACTCACTTCAATCTCTCATAGCGCCGAACAACGGTACAACGTCGCCTAGTGCTTTTGCGAAAAGTTAGTTTTCTTAACACTTTACCGACCGGTCGTTCGACTGTAAACATTTCCGTCATTTTGGAGCAATTGAATGTGTTAACATTGTTATATTTCGATAACATTAGCGTTAAAGAATATATATAGTATATAAAATATATAGTATATATAGAATATAGTAATATAGAATATATAGTATATAAAAAATTATATGATAATATTAGAGCTTACAGAGATGTGACGTGTGGATGCTGAATTATTGGTTGCCATGGTGAAAAGCCGATTTGTAGGCTACCGGTCGGTAAAGTGTTAATACTTTTGATAAATAGAACATTTGTTTCTTCGCGAATTCCTTTATAGATTTAGTAATTATTAATCTTCACAAAATATTCGTACCCTTTTTTCCTACCAAATTAATTGAATTCGATTTAATATCTTTGTCTTATTGTTAGGTGCAACGTTTTCGGTCCAACATAGAAGGATTTACCCTTTGAAGGCGAAGATTGTTAACACCAAGCCAACCAAGCTATAACAGTGACTGTTTATTATAATGTATGATCAAGTTGACAAACTTATTCGATCAAGATACGATTTCAAAAATTTTAACAATAGAACTACCGCGTCCTAATCGTGACTAATATGTATTGTTTTATAATAGTGACAAAATTGGCTTTATTTAAACTCCGTATGATTTTTATTACAATATACGATTTAACAGAGAAGTTCATATAAAAATTTCTAACAAACATATTTTTGCGATGTCAAGAAAAAAATCAGAAACCAGTCGTTTTGTCTGGTTTGGCAGTTCTAGCGTTAAAACGGACAATATGATAGGTTAAGTGTTACTAAGAACATTTTTAAAACAAAGAAAGTGGATTATGAATCAAAGACAACAAATAATGTAGAAAATAAGCTGAATACATTCCGATCTTCTATTATGTAAGTAATCAAATTCCGTGTTAGTAACTTGTAACTTACTATGTACATACCAGGCATCTTAAACGTCGAAATCTACTCTCAAAGAGTTAACTTGTTGGCTCGGGTAAATATGAAGCAGACGTCGAAGTGTTTAATATTAATAAAGTGCTAGGAAAATCGTTACCGGGACGAACGATGTTAGCGGCAGCAACCGCGTTAATATGTCAGTCGTCGCGGCAAGTACGCGACTAGTATCCCTAACTCGCCTGAGTGGTAATATCGTAGGATCGGGTCGAGGACTCGTCCTGCAGGTATCGCTCGTGATTCCATCCTCGGAGGCGAGCCGCCTCGTGGCCTATCGATATCGCGGGTACAGGGTGGCGAGAGGCTCTCGGTATCGTCGGGTTACAGCCGATGTAATGGCAGACGGGGAATAATGCGACGCTCGATCATCCAGGCGGTTCGTCGGGAAACAAGATCCCGTGGAGCGCACACGGAGTCCCGGTTAGACTCGGAAAGAGAGAGGCTCGTGCTTCATAACGTGCAAGACGGGATATTTGCATGGTGGAGCAAGGGAAGGAGTTAGGGGATCGTATAGATAGGGTCTAAGCAAGAAGAGGTGGTGGGAGAGGGGAGAGAAAGACCGAGATGGGGTGGGAGGAAGCGAGAGAGGCTGAGACGGAGCGAGAAGGGAAAAGAGATGAAAAGAGAGAGAGAGAGAGAGAGAGACAAAGAGGCCGGAATAATGGCCTGGGAGGAGAGCGAGAGAGAGAGAGAGAGAGCGAGCAGCGCGAGTAGAGTCGGTCGGTCGGCCAAAGCGCCGTGTGGCGCGTAGCCCAGTAGCACAGATCGCGGTTCAGTGGTCCTCATTCGGAGCCGCGACCACTGGGGTCGACTGCAATGAAAATTTCAGAGCCCCGGCTCGACACTGTCCTCGCACAAAGTCCCCTTTAAACGAGCACGCTTCACCCTTAACGAGTTTCTTCACCCTTGCGTTGTTGCAGCCTCGCGCGAATACGCTCGGGAAAATCGTGCGCTCGGAGGGGTTGCATTTATCGGGCGGTACGCCGTGCGACGCCGCGTCGCGTCGTGTCGTTTCAGTCGCGGAAGAAAACAGCGAGGCACGTCCCACTTAGCCCCGCGACTCGCGACCCCGTGCGAAAACCACCGAAACAACCGTCACATCCCATGGCACACCGTGTCCCCATTACCATCCCCTGCTCGGCTGATCCCGCGGCGCCGCGCCGCGCCGCCCTCGGCGAGTCGCGAGCCGCGTTCGTCCATGATCGACCGAACCGAACCCCGTTCGTCCTAGTCAGCGTGCTTCTTGCCCTTCCAATTAGCCCTGCGTGGATGGCACACTTCTCGCCGAAAAATTTCCCCAGGGAGCCGCCTCGCGGAGAAACCGACGGGTGTGTATCCGGACTCTCCTCGACTTCCGGCGAACGTGCGAGAAGCCTTGAGAACCACTGACGGAACGGCGGAGCGTGCGCCGTCCCGTTTGGGGGCGCGGACTGCCGGTGGAAACGGGGTCCTCTAGGCTAGGGGTTCGAACCGTGTCGCGAGGAGGGGTGGCGGTTCTCGCCGGGGGTGACACGGGGGATGGGGGATGCTGGTAGCGATGGGCTATCGTGTCTACCCTGCAACTTTTTGAGCAATTCGGTCGGCAGGAAATTCAAGTAGGGTACACTCGCTTCGACCAGCCTCGAAACCCGGCTGCCCCCAGACTTTTCTGGATAACGATGCTCCATTCAAGTGTGGCGTCGCCATTGTCGGCGATAACTCCTTAGGGAAACTTTGCTCGCCGTGATTTTAATATTCGATTTGTAAATAAGTATCGATCCCCGCGCCGTTCCGAGACGTCCCGTTATCCTCTACGTGTGCCAGCAATCGGTGATCAATAAAATTTCTTGCGGCACTGTTCATCATCCGAACACTACCATCTTCCGACTCGTTATGTCACTTGCTCGTAGCTAACCGGGAATATACTAACGATAAGAACCAAATTGTTCGTTGCAAACACATTCTAGACGCTTTTCTAATAACATTCGTGTAGAAGACCAACCAGTTGGCTCGCCGACACGACAGTTGGCACTCTGCAATTTGTCAATGAAACCGTGCTACACACCGTGTACAATCGTACGATGCCGAATGCTAATTCCGAAACTGCGAATCGTCATGGAATTGCAAATTTTTCTGCATTATAGAAAGATCTAAAAAACTAAGGCTAGCTTCGTGCTTGCAAGCTGTAACTTGAAATTTCGTTCCTACAATTGCGCTCTGCATATTCGGAAACGTCGAATGCAGAAGATGTGCAGTCTAGCGATTAGGAAATAGAGGAGTCGTGTCTCAAGTAAGAGAAATTCGGTCCCTTGAACGGAGTCCATGATCGTTGGGATTCGTGCGTCTTCGTAGGTTTCTCGAGCCCATCGCTACTTTCCACGCGTCGTATTGGTTCGGGTGGTGGCGCTCGAGGTACGCGGCCGTTGCAGTGGGGATGGATCGAGATCGCAGTGGGTGGGGAGGAGCTGGTATGCCAGTACGTAGCGTGTTGGTCGGCCGGGGTCGGGGAGGGCGGCGGGTAGCGGGTACTCGGTGGGGGTAGATCCGTGGTGGTGGGGGACGGACGGGTCGATGATGCCGGCGGTCCTCGACGACTCGAAACGCCAGTCAGTCTCTGGTCCCTCCGAAGCCGCGCTGTTAACCTTCTATCTCATCGAACACCGCTCGCCGCAGCCATGGGTGACAAGGTTTGTGATCGCTTAGACCAGCCATCTCTCCTGTCTCAGACATCGAGTCTCCGCTTTAGAGAACGTATAATACCTGCTTTGCCTGGCTGACAGAGTCTAGACCGTTAGAGAGTGCCTTGTGCAAGGTGTGCAGGTGTGCGTGTGCGTGTGCGTGTGTGCCTGTGTGCGTGCTGCCGTCCGCCGTTCTAGGCGCGAGAGAAAAAGAGAATTTATATAGAGTGCTCGCAGAGAGGAAGGGGATCGAACGGCTGGGAAGAGGCGTGTGACAAGCGTGAATGAGTAGAGGAGCGGTTTCTTGTCGAGGCACGGTCTCGCTAAAATGGAGCCCTCTCTACCTTCGTCAACCGTGACCAGGGATGATTCGTTGGCCAGGCTGTTTCTCGATCATCGCTCGCATTCCCTTCGAAAACCAAGGTTCTGTCTAATCTCGTAAACGTTCCTTTCGGAACGGTAGACCGTTGGAACGGTCAGGAAATGAAAAGAGCGAGCGAATGAGAGACAGAGAGAAAGAGGGAGTGAAAGAGAGAAAGGGAGAAAGAGAGAGAGAGAGAGAGGGCGAGTGAGAGAGGCGAGTCTGTGGTGTAACCATTGGTAAAGAGGAGCTTCGATCGAGGAAAGGAGGGGGAGGGCGGGAGAGGGCGAGAGAGAAAGACGAGGGAGAGACGAAGAAGGGTTGTGCCTCGGAAAGCTCCCCTCTCTTTCTCTCTCTCTCTCTCTCTCTCTCTTTCTCTCTCTCTCTCTCTTCTTTGCTAATTCTCTCCCCCAGTTCTCTGTTTCTCTCTCTCTCTCTCTCGCTTTCTGTCCTACTGTCTCTCGTCTCTATCTCTGTCCATCCTTCGCACACTCTCTCTCCCTTGCTTTCTTTCGACGTCGAACTCTCGCGGAATCCGCGCGAAACAGTTCTTCCCAGTGATCGGTTCTGTCAGTGTCGTTTCCAGGAAACCGAGGGACACCCTCGACCAGGAAAGGCTTGCTCCCCCCTCCCCGTCTGTCTCTTTTTCCTTCTACGATCTTCTTCTACTACTTCTTCTACTTCTCCTCTTCTCGGACCGGTCCAGCGCGGAAGGAGCCATGGTAAAAAATTTCATTTTGCTAGAACCCTACCTGCTTTCGTCCCTCATAGACCGCTCGAAGATAGTACCTCCTCGCAAAGATACTACTCTCCTGCTGCCCCCCATCTCGCCTCTAATTTTCTAGATTTCGCTCTCGGACTCGCGAAGTAGTCGACCATTTCCGGAAGAAACACGCCGTCCAGCCAGCGTGCCGAGCCTGCGAATCGGAAGCGATAGGCAACCCCCTTGGGGGACAGTGACCAACAGTCTGGTTTCGGTGCTTCGATCGGGGCTGGATTACGCGGGCTCGCCTCCCTGACCCAATTGTGACCGGGTAGTTCGAGTAGTGCGAAAGAAAGCTTAAGAAAGCCCCTGGGCTTTGTCCGCCGAGGTGCAAGTAGTCCGCGGGGTGTTGCTGAGAGAGGGTGTCGCGCGCACGCGCCCTGCCGGCTGCGGACTTTTCCGCGAAGACATGGGAAAAGCTCGATGGCGATCCGATTTCTCGTGAATCCGCCACGGCATCGCGCCGGTTCGCGGGCCCTTTCAACAATTCACGAGAATCGAACGCGACCACCGCGTCGCCCTCGATCCCACCCCCGTGGACGCGGCGGCACCCCGGCTCGATGCTGGCGGTACCAGTGACGTCACGCGTTACGAGGCGATCCTGGAACGCGCCGATCGAACGTGCGCACCGCGATCGAACCCGGAGAGAGAATCTTGTTCTTCCCCGAACTCGATCGAGGCTCGCGTAGACTCGGCCCCAAGGTTCTCCAAAATGTTCCGTGCTGACAACTCGGCTAGTGATTTTCCGGAGTGCCGCTTCTGCGCAGACCAAGGCCTCGATCGCCGCGGTAAACTCGTCTCACTGCTGGCCTCTCTCGATCCGAGCAGTTTCCTCCTCGTTTCTTCGCGAAAGCACCCTTAAATTCGATCGATCGACTTGTCCCGGCAGAAAATAACCACCGCATGGAGACTGGTATTTTTAGAGAGCTATTAAAGTTCGCCTTCTTGCTCGTCTCTCTCTCTCTCTCTCTCTCTCTCGCCCTTTCTCTCTCTCTCTCACACACATACTCTCCCTCGCTCTCTCTCTCTCTCTCTCTCTCTCTCCCTGGTACCGCTTGTGCGCAAGCTCTGACCGAGGAGAAATCGGAGAGCTTGATAACGATGAGTTACCGTCCGCCTGAAAAACGACGAAACATTCGCCGTGGATCCGGCGAACGTCCCTCGCTCGCCAGTCTAAAAATTACTCTTTCGTCTTCTCGAACGTTCTCTAAAAAGTTTCCTCGTATTTTAACGGCGCCGAGCGAACCGCTTCCTCGATCCTTGTAACTACCAGTCTCTAACCTGGACGCGGACGATCCGTGACACGCCCTATATCGCAGACACCCATCATCGACGATCCCTCCTTGCTTCGATTGCCTCGTGGCACAGTGCAGATGGCAGCGTCTTGAAAAATTGAGCTTCCACTCGCCACCCTCCTCGCGATCCGTCTCGCTTCCGTCAGAATCTTTCATATTTTCCGTCGACAAGAATGATTTGCCATTTTCCAGCAGGGACAGCCTCCATCACTTAAACGTCGTCTATTATATGGGACGCGAGAATCGATACGAATATTTCTTTCGAAGCTCGTCCTTCCCCTAGATTTCGTGGCAAGTTTTTCATTCGTTGACGCGAGTTCTTATGGCATCTCGCATCGAAAAAGTCTGACAAGCTGTGGATTATTTTAACAGCACCGTGCACGCCTTAGCCAAATTCTTACATCTTTTTACGATCATCATGAGAAGATCAGATGAGATCGTGTAGAGTGTTCCCATCCTGATTGCGATGCCTAATATCTAGTATCGAAATACCTAAAATCTAAAAATAGCTAGAGAATGCAATGCGATAATCTGTCGAAAGCGATTGGAGAAAACGTCAAACGAAGGACAAACCCATTTTCAGTTTCCATCGTCGGTTCAAAGACCATTTTTAGTAGCTTTTGCATTTCTTTACATTTCGTGGTCATGCGTCGAGGTAACCGTGAGGTGATGGTTATCGCATTATTACGGAAAGAATGTCCACGGGTCCCTTGACAAACGGGCGAAGAACAACGCGATGCTCCCGCGGACGAGACCGGTTTAGAGTTTAGATAGAATCAGGCCAGCTTTCACGCACAAAAGCGTTCTCGGAGCGGCGGAGAGCGCGCGCTGGTCTCTCCCCGGGGCTGGTGGCCCAAGGACGCAGCCGTCAATTGAAAAGGTCGATCCTTTTAAGAGGCCCTTACCGGCGTTTTTCATTCATTGAAATTTCTTCGGGCGACTTCCGCCTGTCGATTATCGCGGCGCGGCGCGGCGCGGCGCTCGTGTGACGCGTTTCCCCGCCGAGCTGCCCGAGTTTCTGGAAATTTAAGTCGCTGCAGACGTTCCGTCGACCTCCGCGTCTACCTCTGTCCAGCCTGCGCCATTTTTTTACCATTCAAAACCGCGGCTCTGCGATCCTTTCGATCGTTAGATGCCACCTCGGTGAAAAACGCGCGACTCTACGAGTTTCTCTGTTTCGAAAGCTGCATCCACGAAAGTGTCGTGTGAAATCGGGGCAATTTGTTCGACGCGTGGTTACACTCGTCAGATTAATCCGTCAATGAGGCAGCACGCCATTTTTATCTACGAGCTGCTAATTGAATCGATTCACGCCGATCCTGTGCTTCGAATCGAGGATTTGTTTTTTTTTATCATTGTCGCTCGAACGTTGTCGGATCGGTCTAACGAACAGACGACGACATTCCACGCGAAGCTCCAAGGGTCAACCTATTCTGGTTCCGTAGGTCGTAAAAGTTTCAATCAGGACGCCCGAGCCTATAAAGAGAATAATGTCAAGTCCGCGAAGCTTTGAAAGGCTGCTGTTCGCACGATCCCATGACGATTTTCACCTATGACCTTCGGTCACGGAAGGGACTTGCGCCCTTCGCGAGCCGTTCGGATCAGTTGCATAACGCGGTGACGTTCGTGCTCATTCAACAACCGGTCGGCTATCGGTGGATCGATTACGCGATACAAAAAGCGGAAAGAATGAAATCGTTTCATGGCGGCCGAGCGCGCCATGGCCGACCTTTGCCGACCTTTGTTGCGACGATCGACGGACGAACCCGTTGTCCGGGGACTCGCCTATCTCCGCGATTCGGTCGTCCCCGATCGATCGCGACGCGCTCCCGATCTCTTCGAATCCTTGAAACACGTTTTGTTCTTCCCCGGACACCGTTGCCAAGCATGACCTATATCAATCAATAATTCCGGATCCGCCGGCTTTAGCCTGGATTCTGATAGTTCGCGAAAGTTCCTAATTGAACTAGAGATTGCTTCTGGGATGCAGTTAATCATTCATAGTAGATCGATCAAGCCCTTACAATATCAAGCCCTGTAACATCCGGAGCCGCTGCATTGTTAACAGCGTGGATCGAAAGAGCTGGAACACCGCGTTCTTTGCCGCTGCAGTATGTTCAGTGTGAGATTGCATAACCGGGAACCTAGTATTCCGACTCGCGTTCATCGAATCCGGTGAAATGTCACGAGGTAAAGGATATCAGAGTGCGAATTAGAGACCGCAGGATAATCGACTTTGGACCAGCTATATTTTTCCGAATTGTTCTCACAGGTTCTGCTAATGACGAACGGCAACCGTGCTACCGAGGATTAAGTATTCTGCCTGGGAAATGTGCATGGGACGCGAAGGGCTAATCCTCGCTGATCAGACGCGAACTGGGTGACTCCTGCGCAGTGTAGTGTTTGACTTATCGAACGTGCGAATGTGTCCAGACACACTCGGCTGTCCCGATATCCTGGCCGGTTCTAGGACGCTGTCAATACTCTCTGTATCTCGCGGAGCATCTTCTCCATTCATCCCAGCCGGTTATCTGCTTCTACAAAGTCTGCTATCTGAACTGTTCATTGCCACGAATTGTCCTCTCTTACACGAGGCGGCTGCTCGGTGACTGTGCGTTCAGGGAATCAAATTCCGGTTTGCTCCTGCTCCAGCTAAATTCTTATCATTGTAGACTCTCATTAGACGTTCCAGTCGCATCGTTGCACACAGTTTGCAACTACTTATTTTGACATCTTCGTGATCGCTCCCATTGTAGATCTCGATTTGCGTCTAGAACGTGTCTTCGGGAATCACTTTGTAGATCTTCCACGGAGTGTGTCTATTTATACTTGCGTAATCGTTCGCTCAACTCGGCTCGTCTTTCGAAAATTCAGCGTCTATTTCAGCGGTATCCTCGAGAATTTATTATTATTATTATTATTCTTTATTAACGGGCTAATAAGACCCTTTTGTGTTACATAGAGGTTGTATATATACATAGTCCGGAATACATTTGAACAATATAAATTATAAATCATAATATAAGAGTGTGTCATGAATTAATTACAGAGTGTGTGTTTTAATGGCCAGAGTTGCTGCCTTTGTAAATTGGCTCAATGAATTGCCAAAGAAGTCGATTTTTCGAATAAGTTTATTTGCTGCTCGTAATGCTCTCGTTATACAATTCTGAGATCCTAAATTGGTTTTAAAGTAATCTACGTGAAATAATTCTTTTGACCGTATTGCTTTAGCAGGAACCTTTAGTTTCATTAGTTCTAGAATGGATGGACAATCGATTATTTGGTTAATAATTTTAAAAATGAAATTTCGCTGACTCTAGATTAAAAATACCGCATTCTCGGCTACTTGGCACTTTGACGTCCGTTGTCAGCCATATTTAGGTGACAAAATTATTTAAAACATAACTTTTGAAAATCAACATTTACGCTGACCCATTAGAATGTCTGGATTTTATTAAAACTCAGGAAAGCGAAAAGACTGACGAGAATGCAATCTATATCGTATAACTTTGCAATTTGAATTTCATCGAATGGAATACTCTCTTCATAGACGTTGTCAATTTCTCATTGAATTTATCAAACTACTCGTCCAGTTGGTTGTTATTCGATTGCAAAATTTGTTCCCGTGTCACGGTGAAAATCTTCAAAAATCCGGCCGAATGAAATTTCAATGAATTCGTATCCCCCTGCGAGTCTGCTCGAGCTTCCGCAGTCTGGTTGGCAATTGAAACGTTTGTGTCGGGCCGAGAGGCGAAGTCGGCGAAAGAAAACGCGGAACAACGACAACAATCAGCACCTGATTGCGCCGCGGCAGCCGCGCTCGATAATACGCGTCCAATTTAGTTGATCCTCCCGGTGCCTCGCTCGCGGCCGAGCTAGACACGTTTTCTATGGAAATTCCAGCGTGGCGCCAGCGGCGTAAAATTGTCCCCACTCCGGCCCCGGCAGCATCACACGGTACTTAATGTTTCCCGTTCGGCCTGCTTCGGCCCACAAAACGGTCATTTCCGTCAGAAGTGCCTCTAACGACCTCACGCGAGGCCGGGGCACCGGGGTTGAACAGGTTCTTAAGGCGAGAAGATCGTTGAAGGTCCAGCTTCCTTTCGTCCCCGGGGCGAGTCTTCGCGTTCTCACGCGAACGTGCCCGAGAGGGCGACGAAGCTCGAGCTTGTTCCGCTCCTGGACAGTTCTAGGGACTCGTTAACGCGTTCGCTGTTTCATAATGCTACGTAAGCATTAAGAATCTGTTCGTTTCTTCTTTTCCCCCGAGGACGAACCTCGCGGCGCACAGTGGCGTGGAAATTCGTTTTCAATGGCAGAAATTATTTTAACACTTTACCGACCGGTCATTCGGTCATGAAATGTTCAACGTCAAATTTTCGTTTCTATTCTGATTTGATTTATTTTATCAATCACGAAAGTTATTTAATAGTTAAAAAGTCATATAATAATATTAAAGCTTACGGTAGTACAATATGACACATTTATCTCAATAATACAATAAATAAGAAATTAATGGTTACTATGACAAGCGATTCACAGGCTGCCGATCGGGGGGAAAGAGCTGATTTATAGGCTACCGGTCGCTAAAATGTTAACGCTATTTCAAGTAGACCTCTCCGATATAAGACAATACAAGATATTTTATTTCAGAAAATATCAATAATATACTTTTGTATAGTCTCGTATTAATATATAAATAGGAAATATTGATCTTGTCCCGCGATAAGTTCAATGCACTCGTAGACGTTTCTTCCATATTATTTAACGAAATGGGTAATATCAGCATGCGAGTGTGCTATTTTGTGTGTACATATTGAGTGTGTACATGGTTATTTTATTATTTTATACATTATTATTTTATTTATATAAAACTAAGTAAAAGATTTGATTTAATGTAAAGATTACACACTGGTCGCATATGACTAATAATTCTCTATACTATTTCAATTGGTTCACAATACATAATAGGGATTAGAAAGTGTTAGTACATAGTCAGCCAAATTTTGTTCAAATTGAAAGTTGAGAAGTTAAATTTTGACCACAAATCACCGTTTCGTGGGGCACTGTGCGACACGTGAAACGGACAAAACTCGATGCATTTTCCACTCGCAATCGCAAAGTGCCGATATCACCGAAACTGCACATTTTACCCGAAACGTTAAACCTGCGGGATCGTTTCTAGAAATGGTTAAAGTCAGTCCTATCTCGGGGATTAGTTTTGTGACTCTCGGATCGGAAGTCGCGTCAGCCGTGTGTAGGTGGAGTGGCGGAGTCAGTGCGTCGGCGTGTTGCTCGAAATAATTGAGTGATTGTATGTCGAAAAAATTCTTTATTCTCAGATTTCCACTGAATTGCCGAGGAATGGGGTTACTTTAACGGACAGTCCTTCGTTGATTTCGAAGCAGTGAAATTTAATCTTTATCGCATACAGCGACGCGCCGGCCGTCAAAATTAACAGCAATAAAATACAGAAAAGAAAAGTTCGGCGAATATGTTTTTGGTATATTATTAACCATAATTAAGGGAGAACTCTAAATATTCGTTTATCGAATTAGTCTTATTTTTCTCTGGATTTATGGTCCTGGCCATCAACGTAGACAATTCAGCTTTGACAGCCTTTGAAATGCATTGAAAACTGTTATGAATGAAAAATTTTCTCATTCATCAATTTTGAAAAAAGTTTGATGAATTGTCTCTTTGTCTATTGGAAAAGCTTCTGATAACATTTTGTGAAACAAACTTTTTGTTATTAACTCGTATCATTTGCAGGCAATTCTCTCGCCGTATTATTCACGGGTAAATTATTACGAATATTTTTTGTTATTTAACGTGGTACATCTTTTTAATCTAAAATTGCTAGTACGAGTCAGTTCAATAGCTGGGTTTTTTTTTATGTTGTAACAACAGTTGGATTTGGTGTTTGCCGTAGTTTAGTACTGTATGGGACGCATAAAAAGAGAGAATTTCTAATTGTTGATGGAATCAGTGAGCCACTCCCTCCGTCTAGCCGATCTCGACGGCAGGGTTTCGAGAGTTATTCAGATTTAGCTCTTTCTGAAAATATCCTCCCTGTGTACAGAAAAGGGTTGGCTTCTTTTTTTCCCGTCGCGGGTGCATTGAAAGCTATCGAAGCCTTTAAATCGCCATGGAACTTGTCAGAGAATGCATTGAACGCCCATTAATAGGGGTTGGCGAAGACAGTCGGGATTGTAGGTGGAAGGGCCGCAGACTAGATGGCGCCCAGGCTTGCCTTCTGGGCTGCCTATCGATCCTAACCTATTTATAATTCCTCTGACATTTCGATTCGTATGATAACGTCGGCGAATTCTACCCCAACGTGTTCTAGCTTGGCCTGAACGCCGTTGCGGTTGCCCCTTCTCTTTCAATTCACCCTCCGTAGACTCAAAAAGTGATCGCCTTCGCTGCCACCATTTTTTAAAATGGCTCCTCGGTCTTAAATTACTCGACAGCTATATTTCTCGATCTTCTTCCTCCGCAGTGCCACTGTTTAATTAAGGGCAGATGTTCCCGAACTTCGTCTCGAATATTCATACAATTAAAGTTCTGCTTCAATTTCTGAATCACTCTGCTGAAGTAGGATTGAAAGTTTTATGAATTTTTAATACGCAGCTGACTTCGATCCTCCGCTTGATATTTTTAGACCTGATGATTGAACTATTATTAGGTCGATTCATAAATTTGAAACGGTACTTATTTAAGAAGTATATTGTGTAAAATTCCTGTTGCTAAACAAGAGACTCGTTTGCATTTTGTTCTGAATTAATTAATTTGAGAAGACTATGGAACGATAAAATTTTATGATTTTGCTCTAATTAATGTTCTCATTGCACTGGAACACATAAGGATTATTATTAATTTCAGTTTTCTGACTTGATTTAAATTTCTACTCCAATTAACAATTTATCCCTAGTCTCATAAGGGCAAATGGTTACATAATGGCGTCATCAAATCTGCATATATCATTCCAGGAGGTGCATAAATTCGATTTTATAAACAACAAAAGATCATAATATACTGTTCAGTTAATAATAATAATAATAACAATTTATTGATGTCAACTGAGAAAACCCTTTATTACATTGTGTGTAGTCAAAACTGTATTTATTTCTATTTTAAAGGATTTTAAAGGATTGAAACAGTATAGATTATTAAATTTTATAGAACATAGATCATTCAATAGAATGAAATATTATTTTCACATTCAAAGTCTCAGGAACGAAGTATAAACCAAGAAGTTAAAAAAGACATCAGAGTCGCAGATCGCGATAACGATTAGCTCTCACAATTCCCGTCGATCCGGAATAGTGTAGAGTCCATCGACCGTCCGCAAATAATAGCGAGCATTAAAGATAGAAGTCCCCCTATTATTACCCCGCACAGAAATTTCCGAGTTCTTTGGAAGTTCTCGTTCGCGAAGCTTGTTCCTTGTCCCGTAATCTCTCGGTGCTGGAGCCCGGTGTTGTATTTAAAGGACCCTATTTCCGACACGACTTTCCTCTTCCGAAGACTTTTACCCCGATGGGAGCCGAGCGTTGCATCGGTTAGCCTCTTTGTGGTTTTCCGTCGCGAAAGGGTTGATCCTCTCTCTCTCTCTCTCTCTCTCTCTCGCCTTCTCCCGGCCATCCTTATCCCCGGCCGTTGGATATACTCTCGCTGTGCGCGCTATCGATCGGTGTCATTCACGTGCGCCGCGGAACTCCGTTGCCCATTTCGAACGACTGCCATTGTTCGCGACAGAATAATTCGTCGATTCGATCCGACGCCAGGGGGTCTCCGTGCGGAAACATTAATTAACGCGATGTGACAGACACGATTGTTTCGCCAGGTGGAAGAATCCATTTTTCTGACTTGCCCAACTGACCAGAAATCCGTGATACGCGGAAGGCTCTCGAGAACAATTGTATCAGGTCGTTCCATAATTTGCGAACGCGCTCGTACCTTTTGCGATTTGTATTTGCGGCTTTTACAGAGAAAATTTATTTAAAATAGAAAATCGTTTGTTGTATTAAAAATGTATTGTTATTTGTATATTTATTAATTATACATTTAAATTGGTAAAAATATTTTAATAAAATTAAAATATTATTTAAATTGATTAAAATATATGAGTTTTGAGTGAAAAGGTATAATTTTATTAATTGAGCATAGGACTAATTTTTAATATATATATATATATATATTAAAAATTAGGTTTTATTTAAATTGATTAAATTGAAATATTATTTAAATTGATCGATTTCGCGTAGAAAATTTTGATTTTAAGGATGAACCGTTCAACAGAATTGAGACTATATTTATCGGTTCGACGGATATCGGAAACTTTGAACATCCTGCGATCATCTGTCTACAAATATTTAACCCCTTGTCATACTCGTGTGAAGAGTCTGACTCGTGGCGAAGATTATTGGTATTAATCTGTTAATTATGAATATTACTCTGCACTTCTAAAACCGAGAGAAATTCTATTTTCTGATTAACCAAAAAAGATGTAACCACGTTACGATAAATATCTTTTCTCTTTTTATTCTAAGAAATTATTGCTTTCAAAAGAGCGCTAATAAGGTACTAAGTAATAAAATGCACGAACTTATGGAGCGACCTGATGAATTTTAACCTTCTACTCTGAGTAAATCACTGTAATTTTGTGCAACTTTTTAGTATCTTCCTCTGCCCAGAAAAATAATAGTCGTAGGAAATTAAATTTGTCGATGCTTGTTCCTTCGTTAGATTAATAAAATCTTGGTATTAGTTTCGCGAGCAAGGTGTATTCTGACGCTGAGAAGAGACATTTTGGTGAAGGTGAAAGGGATATAGGATTTAAGGATCGAGAGCGGGACAGGACCTTGGTCGAGCTGCGAGACTTTGATTTCGAGTTTCCCCGCCTTACGAATCATTTATTTCACACGATCCCGAGAAGAACGATGTTGCTATTTTCGTGCCGCCGCTACATTCCGTTACTGGTTTCTAGGAAAGATCGATTGCTCCCATTATCAGCACCCCCCACCCCGCCTTTTTGTTATTAAGGTTCAATTATTGCATGACGTATCGCCACGCACGAGAAATTGAATAATGACGTGCCTATCATAATTACATGGCGTTCAGTGCACGTCTTACAATTAGACGGTTAGCTCTGATACTGGCCTAGGTGCTTCTTGTATTTTTCTATTTTTTTTTTCTTTTCTAAGCCTGACCTTGCGCGCGTGGTCGCCTGGCTTGTTAATTAGAGGCAATAGCCACAGCTTAGAGCAATTAGAGCATAGTTTCAGATATTTCAAATATAATCAATCTAGAATTTTGTGCGATAGCAATGCAACCTATAAAACGTACAAACGAAAGTAAAAAGTAATTTCGGAATTTTCATTGTTCGTTTTAAGTGTACAAGCTCTTTCGAGAATTCTGTTGCGCCTTCGAAGTTGTCGGACGATAAAGACGCTGCACAAGCTAGACAGAGATTTCGCAAAATCATATCCGGGGAGCACGGTGCCGGGGGTTGCGAAATACAAGAAGAATTTTTTAGTCGGCTCGTGATTTCGATGCTCACTCGTGACTCTATTGGTCGCCGCCGGCACGGGGAAAGAAAACGAGCTGGATATCCCGTGGAAATCCGAATGCCGTAATTAGCCGCTTCAAAGACTTCTGCTTAGAGCGTTTGTGGGTCTTCGGTTAAACCAATGTTTCCCCCTTTAACGAAGTAAGTCCGACGGTCGTTGGCCCGCAAAGGGATTGTTCTTTTCCCGCCACGCTTTTCCTTGCACAGGAATGCGATGCCATACGAATTCGGCGATACTTAGACAAACACCGTTCGTTTTCTTTGTTACTTCCACACCTGCATTTCACGCGAGATAGTCCGAGATTAATTTAACGCACGCCGTTTCTCGAAAAGGCATTGTAAATATCCGAAGCCGAGAAAGTATTTTGTATAACTACTTCCTTAACCTATGAATAGATTTTTATAATATCATAAGGAGTAGACTGTAGATTTGAACGCGAAACGAAAAATGCCTGTATCATTGCAAGAAATAGAAACTAAGCGGATTTAATGATTTTAATAGATTACAAACGATGCGTTGATATATTAAAATTCGTTTGTGTTTTGAATACATAATATCTGCAGTCTAATAGTGAGCATTGACTGAAGCCAAAATTTCCCAAATAGAAGCCGATTCTACTTTGCATGAGAAACAAGCCGAGACAGTGCAATTGTTATTGATTAAAACGTTAACGGAGACGAGATGTTATGCAGCGAGCACATTGATACTAACCATGTCGATCGTTAAATAGTGTCTCGTCAGTGTTACCTTACAAAAATGTCAATGTCTGAATTTATTCAGATTTTCATCAATTTTGATGATTTTACTCTAAGTCAATTTCGATGATAATTAAAAATAATCACATTTTTAACAATTCTTTAAATGTAAACCAATATAATAAAGTAAAAAGTACTTTAACTCTTCACACTCAAGTGCTTCGGAGCGGAATCATTTAAAATTTATCCTGAAAGTTGAAGGCTCCATTCCGAAACCCCAGATGCGAAGGACTAATATCTGTTCGGGTGAATAAATATATTTAACGGTTTCCAGTGGTAGCGTCATTATCATTTTGCTAACTGTAGAATAGAAATTGTCGAATCGATCATTTGACCAGTTATAGTACGCTTAGTGTTAATTTACACCTCTTCTAATGGTTGTGTCTATACGTCAGCGGAAAGCGTTCGTTAGCTGATAGGATCTGTCGAAGAATGTTTCAGTCGTTAGGACATCGATCTTTTAAGAAACCAATGGGTCTGTAGATATAAACTAAATATTAAGCATCCAATGCGTTTATAGATCGCGCTGTAAATAAAGATAATTTTGTCGAAGTTCAATTTGCAAATTTGAGAATCTCGACCCGCTGGCTGTAGCTAATTTCCCCGGCCTTTTGGGACGACATACCTGGGTCACGTGTAAGTCGGACGTCTCCGGTGACGTAACGTCTCCCGCGATCGTAAAACTGACGAAAACCAGCTCCAACCAACCACTTGTTGATTTTACAGAAAAAACATTTGCAACCTTTCGCGCGACCGACTCGTGTCTCGGGCTACCGTTGCGACAGGTGTCTATATCCCTCTTTTATTACGTTCGTAATAATAGAAGAGCGAGGTGCCGTTTTCGCACGGTGATTTCGAAGATGGACGATTTCAGTTCAAGGACTTTTAGTGGTTTAATTAGAAGTTCATTAGCGGCAGGTACTAATGAGAATCAGGGACGTTGAACGACCTTCTTGCTTTAGCTATAGCTCGCTGGAACCTTTTAGTAGAATAAACAGAAGACCATAGAACATTTCGTGACGATCGAAATTAATTCAGCAGCAAAGATTTCCGAAAATTTTCTTATTTCAAACACCGGATACTTTGAATTGTTTAACCAGTTAACTGCGGCGATCTCTTCGCTATGCACCCACTAGCGCGTGTCGCGATAATCAAGCAATGATGAAGGAAGTTACGAATCCAGCTCAAATTGTTTATAATTCTCATTTGTTTGTTTCATTTCGTCTCGACCGCTAAACATTTTACATATATTAAAATGTACGAATATAATTTAGGTTTCGCCAGAATTACAATTTAAATATCAAGTTGTAACAAAATTGTACGTATAACAGATTTGTACGTATATTAATTGTACGTATAACAAAATTCTGCCACATCTCCGTGACGGATATAGTCGTCAAACACACTCAACTGGTTAAAGACATCATCTTTATTCTTTTCTGTTTCGTTCAACATTATTTAAAATCGTGTAAAACGCGATTAACGGAAAATTATCCCCGTTCTTTCGAGAAGCTCGTCCTTGATGGTGTTAACGCGAGACGACAGACGCTATAAACTCTCGATAATGAAAATATACCACGCGCGGCCCCGCTAACGATTTGCTCGGACCTCCGCTAGAAGATTCCGTGGAGGTGTTCGGATTAAGCTTCGCCGGATTTGAATCAATCATAAACGAATTTTCAGCGGCCTTGAAATTAGAGTCTCTGTCTCGGGTGAATTGATAAATTTATCTAACCTTGCGTTCCTGGAGGCTCTTCCCAGATACGATTATCGCTGCAAGCAGAATTTCATAACAAGAGTCGGCGTGTCAGTAGCGCAGACACGTTTACAAACAGTGCCAGCTCATTTTTGTCGTTTCTCCGCGATTATCAGATCTTATAATCTGCGCTGTAACGAATCGTGCGCGAAATTCAATCTGCACCGCGGCAACGTTAACGACGACTGCGGAAACGAAGATGTAGATTTCGTGACAATCATATACGTGGGCTATTCGCGCGTTCGTTCGAGCGGCACTCTTTCTCTTCTCCACTTTTGATTCGGTTCGCTAGAACCAAACATGCGTCGACAGATTCTACACACTACGTGCGAGGCTTATTTTCACTATTTTCGCCTCTTTTTAACTCTTTAACCTATTCCATTTCAAGAACCGCTGCTAAAATAGAAAGACCGTGTTGCAGTAAACGTACAATTTTTTCCGAACCTGAATTTATGTTCATACAAAAAAATCATAACGAATAAACTACGAAAGTTATCGTTAAAAGCATTTCTTTATCTAATAAATAAATTTTTACGTAAAACGATCTACCTGCAACAGTGTCCGATGTTTTAACCGCAGAACGCAATACAAATTCCTATAAATCGGTTCGAATAAAACAAAAGTGTTTTGGAGCATTCAGACCGACAGCTGACATTTACAAAATATTGAATGACAACGTTACATTTCAATGTTTCTTCTGACACTGCGCGTGACATTGTGAAAAATGTCTTGTTCGCAATTCTCTATAAAATATACGTCCACAACTTTCACGGAAACTTCGCTGACTCGTGATATAATAACTAGACTGCGGATTTTTTGAATTTATGAGAAAGAGTGTGCTAGCGAGACGCGGGGTAATGAAGACGGACGAACTTAAGGGAATTACTGCGTTAATTATTAAAACCGTTAAAAGAAATATATTCTTATCTGATTTCTACCTTTCGCGACTGATTCAGAGAATTTTGATTTCGCACGAGGTCCGCAGTCTCTTAGCAACCGTAAGTTAAAGACTATGAATTAATTGATAATAGATCGAATACTTTCCGTTTGCTGAGAAGCGTACGAGTCACCGTGCATACGACCAGCGTGCGTGTTCATTAACTTTCATCTGTTTAAACGGGTTTAAACACATTGAAACGCTGCCAGCGAGGAATCACAGCATGAACTTTACGAACAACCGCATAATTCGGCCAGCTGGTTAGACCGTGTCGACGTACACGCGGCCGTGTATGTCGGCGCACACGCGGGCGCACAGAGGCGTGTGTGTGCATACACACGTACATAGTGACGTGGCTCGGCGTGGAACGGTAGTCGTTAATTCATCGAACGTTTTGCTTTATCCGGCGTGCGGGCCCTTTTGTGCATCGATTTATTATGCAATTGCGCGAGCGGCCCGGCTGCCGCCCCTTTTCGTAGCTCGAGGGAACCAAAGGGAGACCGTGAACTAGCTACGGCACTGCCAACCTCCGACAGGGGTTCCCCTCGGGCTTTGTGAAGCATCGTGAATTCTCGCCGACAGGTCCGAACTAATTTCGCGACATCTACGTTAGTATCGAGGATGGTTAACCTTCGCCATTGCGGATGGCTTGCGAAGCAATAATTTCAACAATATTTCATTCAATTATCTGGCATTCGAACGGACCTCTTTGACAAGAATGAGACTCGGCATGATTATCTCTATTTTTATTTATCAATTTTTTCAACAGTTTTTAACCCTTTGCGCTCGAGCGGCGACTTTGCGGTGCCGTTAAAATCGTCGTAACACGTTCCAAAATTATTTTTATAGATATCGTCAAAGCTTCGAGTTTAAAGATTGTTGAAAGCATAACTACTGTTATATGAGTAACAAGACTCGATTTCATATGTACAGAATAAATTTTGTTATATAAAATGGAAATGCTAGAAGCCAGAAAAATTGCTTCAGATATGCAGTTCAAATGGCTAAGAGTGTAAAGGGTTAAGGCACTACTTCTAGAGTTTCCTATGGATTTCAATATAATACGAGAGAATTGCAATCAGTACTCAGAAACTGAATAGTAGAATGAGAATATTTATACTGTAGATCAAAATGGTTCCGCCTTCTGAGTGCTAATTAGATATTCCAGTCCCTCGAAGTTCGTAAAGATTAACTAATATCAATTTTAGCGACGTTGGGAAGACACCTGAATTAGATATAACTTTTGTTAGCTCGATACCTTTGTTAGTACCTTAACATTTATCACAGATTGGATAATTATTTGACTATATAATTAGTCATAAAATTTGATTCATTATATTGAAAATTTAATAATTTAATTATACTTTAAGATTAAATAATTTAATTTAATAATATAAATTTTTATAAGAAAACATTTAAAATAATTGTTTTTTAATTATAATGATTAAATTAGTAAATTTTAATTATTTATATACAAGTTTAATTTTCGTATAAATAATATAAAGTTTGTGCCCCAAGCTTTTCGGATCCTGCAGATCGTAAACAGATTCAGTTAACACCGGAGCATCGTAACTAAAATTAATTCTTCCACCTGTGCGCAAAAATTGTGTCACTCAATTATGACTGGTACGATAGTCGGCGGGTTACAAAAATACCCTCGTGTCTGATCAGTTGCTTCAGTCGTGCTTCACTGGATATATATTTGTGTGTAGCTTGATTCATTTCTGACAGCTGAACGCCAATTTAAGCAAACACGGATCCAGACTAACTTTTTCGTCGAATGCTGCATAAGGTCGTCATCGACAAATGAATCGACGCGAACATTATCGAAACAGCCATCGATGATTTCGACTCGTATTTTTCTGAGCAATCCCGAGCATCGCGCGTCCTTCTTCTATTTTTTTCGGTAGGCGTGGCCGAGTCGTTGAAATTCGTCGATTGAAAAATCATCGTGTCGGAGAATGGATCGATGAATTTCTTGGAAGGGTTCACGGGCAAGCTCGTTCTCATTCGCATCCGTAATCGTTCCGCACTTGCAGACGACTGTTTCGAGGTGAAGGTTCATTGGATTAATTCGTTCGATCGCGTAATTGGTTAATTCGAGGCTAAAGCACTGTGTCTCGCACCGATCTAATCGCACGCCGCCGCTAAGAACAACAAATCAGAGGCTCGTGGCTCCTTTGCTCATCGTTCACTTCCGGTCTGCAGCGTATGTATCGTCTCCAATTGAGGACTCACCAGAAAACGGTCCGCCTCTGTGAAAAGAATGGAAGCCTTTTCGTTTATTAATACGTTGAAACTCGCGTGTCCCACATATGGGACACGATAACTTTGAATAAAATCTTAATGCGCGACGCGTGAATCGGGGCAGTAATTGTTAACGTAAAATTAACCTTAGACTCGCATTGAGACCGGCCGAATACCACGACTTACTAAAAAAAAACCGCTGTTTATTTGTGCTCTTAAAAAAGACATCAACGTTCCGTCTAGTCAAGGATGGATGAACCAACTGCGCACAGTTTTTCGTTTAAAGTCTCGAATCAATTTTTTAATTCGACAACGCAGTACAATTTAAATGGCAAACGATCTAAATAAACTCGGTCTTCTCGTCGTGATAAAGCAGCACGGTAATTGCTTCTGGTAGCCAGAGCCAAGGGAAACGTCAAAACTTTGCTAAGATAACTGAAATTCTAAAGAAAACATCCTACCTAGTTATCCGACATTTTCTTCAATTTCCTTGTACCGGTTTCGAAATTACATTCTTGCAAAATTAACGCGGAGAATGTGCCTTTCGCCGTACTTTGACGAGTCTGGCTCGCGATGGAGATTTCTAATAATAACCTGTTAAGTATAAATGTTGATCTGTTCTATTCTTTTATCGTCAATATTTAACACGTTGATTCCCGCGTCGGTCGTATACATGGTCGACATGAATCTCCCACTCGATTACGAAATTCATTTCTATTGCGATATATCGAATGCAGTGAATATCACTTTGACTTTTAAAATACGAAAGAGAGCTAATATTTTTTGCGGTAGATTTGAATTTTTCAGCCTTGGTTTTACTAATTAAATAATTTTAACACAGCGCGAACTTTCGCAGTCGATAATTCGGTAATTAACGTGTTAAGCATCAAAGTAAATCCGAGCACACAATAAATTACGAATTTTATTTTTCCTCTAACAAAACGATTACAATCGACAAAGTTTTCATTGTGACTGCGAAGAAAATGGTGCGGCGAGCAGGATGATATTTTTCCAGAGATTGTCGTTTGCTTTCAAAAGATTCGTTTCATTCGGAATATTCTATTGTCGAGATCTCGGTGCTTCGCAAGGCGTGCTCCTATAAAAAGAAAATAACATCTGTTTTCGTTCTTTCATTCCGAATGTTCATTCTTTCGTTCTGAATTTTCATTCAGATAATTGTTCATGTTACGCGACGTCTTGGGTTCATTGTCCACGACAAAGTACGCGATGTTTCCTGGCTGCAGATCGCAATCGGCGTGTCGCTGCGACACCGGGGGGGGCGGCTGTCCGTTCACCGATCGACCCGTCACCATTTGTACGTCGCATGTTCCACGAACGTGCGCATAATTAATACGTCGCGATATCGATGCAGCTGGTTTCGTAATGAAAATCAATCGCCGGCCGTGTAATTGAATTCCGCGCGGGAGGTACTGATTGCGGTCGCGACATTCGCGAGGCAGCGTCTCGTTACAGAGAAATGTTGATTTACTAACGATATCTTCCCCGCGACACCGTTAATTACGCTTAACATCAAAGAAAACAGCTCGGGGTAACGGGGAAGCGATTCAAAATTAAAGAATCCGTTTTAACGGGGATCGATACAGATTCGAACACGCGACAACGATGGAAATGTGAACGCGTCTATTTAATAATTGAATAATCTTTTCTAATAATTGAGAGCGGAACGCATTGATTTGGACTATCTTGTAAAACGTTTGTTTCATTTATCATCGATGTGCGATAAATAATGAACCCCACATCTCAGTGTATCGTTGACGTTACTTACCGACTTGTCACGTTTCTAAACGTAATTTAGTTTCAGTCACGACGTAGCTAAAGTCGTGAATTTTATTTATTTCTTCTAAACATTGCAGAGACATCATTGAATTACATCTTGTAGACTCTTGATATTTTGTGGATGCACAAACTTCTCGTTTGGAATAAAAGTTTGTGTAAAAATTAGGCAGTAGAAGGTTAATAACAAGAAATAGCTGAACAAGGTGCAGTCGTCGACCCACATTTCGCATTAAAAATGAAATACGCAAAGTTACGACACGTAAAGTGGACAACTTCCGCGAAAGTGTCTGTTTCACGGTAAACACTCGATGAAGAGTAGAATCGTTGGCGGGGTTAGCCAACGGGTGGCACGGAAATATTTTCGATCTCCCGAAGACTTTCAGGGACGGTCGACCAAGAATAGAGGAAAATCCAATTTTAATCGCGGAACCTCGACCCGCGCGATCGCTCTCCGACGAACGGGACGTCAACAAACGCGGTGAATTTTCAACCGAGATAAAACTGTGTCCCCCCTCCCCCCTCCTCCCCAGGCCGTCAGAACACCGAACTTTTCGTGGCCCAAAGTGTTCGCGGGTTTTTTTTTTCTCTTCCTCTTTGTAGCAGCTTTACGTAACCGGTTCGGATTACCGCTCCCATCGTTGTTCGAGCGAGCGCGATCCTGCCGAGGACATTGAAATTTCTGTTCTTCGTACGGTGTAAAATTTCAAACGAAATTTTTTCACTGTTTTTATATCGGGGCGCGGTTGCGGATTGATCGCAATTTTTCAATTATTTTCTATTTTCGATTCGAATACAACGATTCGAATGAATGGAGGATGGGAAGATCGTGTGAAAGCATTTTTAGAACGGTAACAGCGGAATAAATTGCGCAACGAAACGAATTGTTCGGAAGAACGCTGCTCCACTTTTTAATCGTGATATCGTGCGTTACCGAAAGCGAAAATTTTAGCATAAGACGAACTTGATAAAGTTAATCTTAACTTGTACTTAAAAGTTATAGCATAAGATTAACTTAATAAAGCATAAGATTAACTTAATAAAGCATAAGATTAATTTAATAAAGCATGCGATTGATTTATTCAAAGGGAAGATAGGTTTAATCGAGCAGATTTAATAAATCTTTGAAAAATCGTTGAAGCGCGTTCGTGCACCTGCATTCGACGGAATTCTGAGTCGAAAAATTTGATTGCTGGCTCGTTGAATTATGAACGATCGGAAGGATCACGTGATCGAGATTTGATCGGGTCGATCGCGGCTGAAGACCGACTAGTGAACGCGCACGCGAGAAGACCCGTATCAGAGACACACGATCCAATTCCTTCAAGGTAAACGATGCTAGTCCTGCATCGAACCGGCTCGTTCTGCTGTTTATTAGCACGATTATTCTTCCCGCGATTTATGTTCTCGGTACCGAGAAAAACGAAACAGTAATCGTCGTCGTCTATCCTGTCGCAGTTGCGGAAATCGCAGAAATTCGTTTGCAGGAAATTTACGAACAAGTGTATTATTTATTCGTGCACGTATTGCAGTCGCACAAAATATCACGATACCGTTATCGTTTCTAGGAAACATTACAGTTTTTCTGATCCGCGCTTCCATCGCCGACTTGAATTGCCGCGGAAACCTCTTCGCCGCGAAATAGCCGCGTCTGTCTGCCGCGAAAAAAAGAAAATGTTACAAGCTGGTACAGCATTCTTTCCACCGGAAACTTGCGAGATAATATTTTTCTGCTCGCCGGGCTAGGCAGTTAATAAGAGTACCGTCGCAAAACACGCGATTACCGGGAATAAACGGGACGGAATGAAAGACGCGTCGCGAGCGGGTAAGATGAAAGAGCGAAACGTACCGTGATCTCGTTTAAAGAACGTCTCGTTCTTCCGCAATAACCTATTGTTGCCGGAGATGCGAACGATATACCGGGGCAAACACTATTTCCTCGCGGAGTCGTGCATTCATGTTCTGTCTGAAGTTGCCTTTATACGTACACTTGCCTGCACTGTGGATCGAATCCTTGCAGTTATTTCCACAGTGCATCGTCAAAGGAGCATTGGAAAGCACCCGATGCAAACCGAACTACTCGTTGCACCGTTAAATCTGTCGAGACGGGAATCAATTTCCATTACTTTCAATCTGTTTCTGAGGTAGGAAACTTTCGTTTCGGATAACGATTCGCGATATCCTCGCCGTGGTCGAATACGGTGCAAGTTCGAGCTCGTAGATGTTCTTCGGAAGAGTAGACATCGATTTTCATGAATTTACATCGAGGCCCAATTTGCAATCTTACGAAACCGAACGACGAAACCGACGGAAATATTATATTTTGACCTGGGAAAACTTTATGTCAAGTAGAAATAGGAGATGTCTCTTTGAAATATTTTATTTCGATCCTCCAAAACTCGTGAAATATTATGGAAGATTTACGGTAATTCCCTTTTGAGTAAAAACCCTTTCGTCAAAGAGTTAATCCTTAAAAAATTCCTGGTCGGTTCCATCCATGGAAGAGATATTACTTTCCTGAAAAGTGTTTCTCTAAATTGTAAAAGATCATTTAACATAGTCGGTTCGGTTCTCTTATCCCGGAGTGAATGCCAGCAATGGCTAACAATTGGAACGCTATACAATCACAGAATGTAATAAAATGTTACTTGAAACAATATGTGTCAGATAATCTCGTTTGAAATGTGCCGAGATCTGCGCGTGTCGGCGTCTGAAGAAAGGGAAACGGCGACATTATTTTCGCGGAACCGCTGTTAGTATTTCATGGCAAGGTTGTTGCGACGATAAATTTGCCTCGATCGAGATTTTCCTCTTTTCCCGTGGGAGGCTTATTGCGGTGGAACGGAGAAGCGAGAAAAATTGGCACGTGGGTGAGCACGTAAATCGAGCGGGGCCGCGAATAACGATAAATAAAGCGTCTCTATCTCTTCCAATCGATCAGGCAGCAGCGTCGCTGACAGCACGCTATCAAAATTCAATTTCCGGGCGCACCGAGATCGATGCTGACTGCGGTTCGGGGGCGAACACGGAGGCGGAAAGATTCTCGGGCGCGGCGCGGCGCGGCGCGGCTCTGTGCGCTCGCTTCGGAGAGCGCGGAACGCGTTCAAGTTAAACGACCAATCTCTCCCTCTTGACCCAATTCGTAAAACGCCCTGTGCCACGCACAAGTGACGTCACGGGTCTCCTCCTCTTCTGCGTGAGTAACGCGTGAGGGTGCGTGCAAGGCCAGCCGGTGTATCTCTCTCTCTCACTCTCACTCTCTCTCTCTCTTTCTCTCTCTGCCACCGACCAGCTGATGCACTTCTCTCTGTGCTCCTGGCCGAGCCGCATCCGCGTTCCTCTCGTCCCGTTCGCCTGTTGTTTCACCGAACCGGGGCCTTTTCTTTGCCCCTGTTCCGCGGACACTTTCCTGGCACCGATTCCTCCTCAAATATTCAGTTTCATTGATTTTTTTCGCGGGATTTCTAAGTTAAAAAATAGCATTGGATTGCAAGTTTCGAACGTCGGTTTCCTTGATTCAATCGTCTTTGATTTTATGTATCGGTGACAAATAGTTAACAAGTGGTTCACTTTTTAATAAATATGTTCGTTCGGGCTCTGTTGAAAATTTTTAGACTCTAGAGTCGTTCCTTCGTAATTAATCCTCTATGACTGAATATAAATTTCAAGTCACATACAATCTATGAGGTTTTTAAGTCTAATTTAACTTTTCATGTCACAAAGGACCTTAAGGTTCTGATCAAGCACGTTATGCATCGCAATTTTTATCTCTCTCGCTTCACATATTGTAGGAAATTCAATTTGGTTTTAAATTGTGAACTCGTCGTTAATTAACATCTCTGGATGGATAATTGCTGGTTTCAAATGATAAAAATTCAATATATAACCGTCTAAAAAAAAGTACAAATTATAAGGTACTAGGAAATTTCTGTGTCCGAGTGAAATCCTGAAAATATTTTTTGGCAATTGTTTGGAGCACAATTATTTCCTTTCCGGTGAACTCTTTGACCGTGCCTTTAGCCAATTTCAAGAGCGTCAGCAGTTATATTTGGGGAACATTCCGGTCAAAGCAATTGTTACCTCTCAAAAGGATCGTTCGAAATTGTTTATGAAACGAGTTATTCTATTCGCGAAACAAGTTATTCCGTTTGTATACCTTGAGAGTCGTTCCCGGTGAACGTCCCTAGGGAATTCTTCGCGCGAGAACAACGATTTCCTTTGCGATGAATTCGTTTGAGCATTTTGCACGTTTCGAGGATCGTTTTTGTAAACTCGATGAACGACGGGGTTCGCCGAAGGTGCTCGCGGGCGCACGAGGACGTGTTCACGTTGAAAGGAAAACACAATTAGGGTAATTAATATGGGAAACTAAGTTTCATCGCCGAACTTACGTTGGGGTTACGCGAGCACCACTTATCGAGGCAACGATGTTTCCTCGGATGCCATAAACGCTCCGAGCACACATGCCCTTAAACGTTTACGCGTTTAATAACACCAATCTCGGCAATTCAGAAACGATCCATTGAGAACACCGCGGAGCAGCGACAAAATTCGTCATCCAGCGTCAATCGAAATTAATCTAGGTAATTGATTTTTGGAGTTCCTGTCATTTTTATCTTTATGAACTTAATTATTTAAGCTTTTAATTTACTGCACACGTTTCCTTCACGCGAGAGCGAAAATTTAAATAATGAAACTGGATGGGTATACAACAAATTCTTATTGCATTGTGGATCGTGTTGAAATTCAACATACTGTACAAGAAGATTAACAGAGATCTTCAACGTAGTGGGAATTTTATAAATAATTGATATAGAAGAGTTCGTCATATGAATCTATCGATCTTCCAATGCAAGAGATTGAGAACATTTTTAATGTTCTTTAATACATATTTAAAAGAGAGGCAGAAGAAACAATTGCAATTTTACGACTATATTTATAATTCGTACTAACTAGTTTTCATTAGCCATCCTAAAATCGCAACCATGCTTCTGTGTAGTAAACGCGGCTGAGTTCCAGCGATCTGATAAAAAAGGAACTCTGACATCTCTTTACAATCGTGATTAAGTTAGACGTTCCTCGATCGACCCGAACGAATGCTGTACCCCGCTGTACCGCCGAATCATTAACACAGCCGCGAACAGAATAGAACACACGGCGGGCAGGATCCACCTCTTCTCCGGGCTCGGTTTCAATTACCTCTGTCCGCGCTTTCAGCTGCCAACAGACATAGAATTCACTTTTACATATTTAATGGCGGGACGAGAGAGAGCAGCTTTCGCTTTACACTCGGCGATGAATGCACGGGATCCGGCAAAGCGCGAAGTTTCGCTAAGTCCTCCCTATTTTTAGCCGCCCCCCTTTTCGCGAACTATCAAATGTGCAGGTATTATTTGTACACGTACAGGGCGAGGCACCTAACGCGACGACTGCAAATTATTCGGAACAAAAGCTCTATACTGTATCCAGGGGAATAACGCGATGCGAAAATTTGTTTCTTCTTTTTTTTTTTATTTTTTTATTTTTGCAATCCACCATTTTCATCGAGCTATGTAGGTCGGGCTTCGGTTTCCGAAATTGGATAGCCGATGTTTTCGCCGATTTTCGACGGGCCGTCTATAAAGCTTTATATTCGTAAATACTGCCCAGAAGGACGCGAGGAATTTCTGGCCGTTTTTCACTGAAAAAACACCGAAATTCTTCGCATTTTTTCACAAAATTGGAAAGTGCAACTATTAGGTTAGAGGATGCGAGGCATCGGTTTTTTCATTACGTGTCAACGTTTACCTTCCCGTTTACGCGACGTTGTTATTTACGATGTAACTACCCTTGCAACGTTATTCTGTTCACCATCGGCGTCATATTTTGCCGGAAAGAATTTCTTTCTTAATTCTGTATTTTTGAGTTTCCTGTGGATATAAATTCTACGATTATTCGCGTAATTTTCTTAAGGAGACAGGTTTATTCATTAGAGAGACAAGAACTCTAAAAATGACAACTTTCGGAAACAGATGTGTAGCATTTATTTTATTATTTCATTTCCGACAATTTATTTAACCACTTAGCTGCGCCGATATATTTAGAAGATAAATCTTGTTATTGCGTTTTATCAATCATACTGAGTGTAGTTTCCTTGGCAATTGTTCTAGAATTATCCTAAAGCGTGCGAAATTTACGAATATATTACCATAAGTATTTTGACACAGATCATAGGAGAAGTGTATTTATTATAAGTTGTAAAATTGCCATTTCCTTGTGACGTGTGTACACGTCGTACGCAGCTAACAGGTTAAATTGTCACAATTGTTTCGTTGAGATCTATAGGAAGACTAATATTTCTAAATCAATAAATAAAATTGTAAGTAATCGTAAACGTACCCAATAATGTTTTTGCGAAGACCGTCCGCCAGCCGAGTTTCGAACGAAGGTGGAAGCTCGGCTAGCTGATTCTACGAGCACGGGGTAATTCTACAGAAAAAGAAGAGACTCGCCCTTAAAGTACCCAGACCGGCAAACGCGCAACTTGTTAAGCCCCGTATACTGCGAATTGCCGCGAAGTTGCGCCCTCTCGAACATCGTTCGATGGGTTCCGCAGATTTTTTGTTCTCCTCCAGCATTTTCGGTACATTGGCCGCCATGCCGGCTCGGGGATGATTCAATTTCTCCGGCGCTCGTTTCTCACGTGCTCGGGGCACGGGTTTTTCGTCGGCGAACGTGTTCCCCCAAGTTTCTTCGCTCGTTTCGGGGAGAATTTACGATGAAACTTGGGAATTCCCGGAATCTAATATTCAGGATCCGTGCGGCTTGTCGGTGGGGGGAGTTCATGAGGAATGCCGCGGAGCGCTCCCTCGAATTTCTCCGCGTTCTCTGTGTTCTCGTTAATCCGCCGGTATTGTCGAAATAATTGTATTCCGGAAGCAACTGTTCGCCACCGTTACACCGGGCAACCTTGTCACGGAAGCGCCAATTCAGCCGAGAATTCTTCCAGCAGGTGCACTCCCGCCGCGTTTATTTTAATCGTTAAATCGGCTTGTCTAACGAGCAACACTGTAACATTCGTTACCATCGAGAAATGTTTGTCTTCCATTTTCACGATTACGTGCCAGTTTCCTATTACACGTTGGTTTTTCTAATGGAACAGTCAAATGTAAATGTTTTTCCAAATTAAACGTTTTCCTAAATGTCTGGATGCAGTTTCATAAATGTTCCATGGACATCGAGATATCTGCGTCGTTCCGGTATATCATTCCTGCATGCGTGTCTTCAACTTTCAGAAAACAGTGTCAAGTTGTAGAGAAAAGTCGATACTTTTAAATACTTTTAGTATACTTTTAATTTAATAATATAATTTTATTTCCAAACAATAAAGTCCTATTGTTACACAATAAAGCGGAGTCTTATTACTAAACAGTATTGTATGACAAGTGGTTGCCATGAGAACAATGACATTAACGATTAATTCAATAAACTCGACAGCGAGATATCGAGTTCCAATAAAGGAAACGATGCTCTAGATTGCTCAAATTATATACTGAAATTGTTGAATCTCGATAGCATTGCTAGTTTTCGGGTGACAGTGAGACTGGAAGCGAACGACTCGGTGTACGAGATATACGTGTTTCGCATAGGAAGCGCGACAGTCGAGGGTTAAACTGGACCAGCGGGAAACGCGTTGAAAAGACCGCGGAAAGCAAGTCGCGAACGCGTCGCGTCCAGGACGTCGAAGGATGTCCCCGTTGTCTGTCGACGCGTGCTGGTACGTGTGCGCGCGAACGAGGACGAGAGTGCTCGGTGACCTGGTTGGCCGTGTGGCTCCAACTACCCCTCGTCGACATAGAAACAGGAAAGCCGACAGAGGAGTCGTTAAAACGGTGAACAAAAACGCGTCGACGACGAGGAGACAAGACGGGACGGGGCCGGTTCGGGTTTGCCTGTCGGAACGGAAATAAAAGAAGCAAACGCCGCGCGGGCTCTCCGTATCGTCTAACGAAAACAAGGGAAAACGATTAAATTCGCGTTCACCGTTTTCGTCGTTGTTTCTTAAGGGGTTGCAAATGGCTTCTTTAATCGTTGCATTATCTTCGCTGCCCGACTCCGCCTGAGATTGCTGCGAACAGGCTGTTTCGCGTTTCCGTGAAACACGCCTACGCGCTCGTGGTCGATAATACTCTCGTGGGCGAGCTGCAGGGTGTATGTCAGAGTGTACAATTCTATGGGAAAACATATTTCGCTTCAAAATGTGTAAAACTTGCGTTGCAACGTATCTGACTCGACATAAATACTCCAAACGTGGTTTGCTAAATATAGGTTATTATTTGCTTCCTTTTAAAAAAAAGTTTTGTTTCTTGTAAAAAGTAGCTTTTGCTTCTTGTAAAATGAACATTTTCTGAAATTGTCAATGTTTGATAATTATGTAGTTCGCTGGTTAGCCGTTTTCGACAAGTATACTCGTCGTGAAGGGTACTCGAGCACACTTGTCGAAAACTGAGTAGGTTAAGTGAACGAATAAATGCTAGTAATAAAATTAAAAATTAAAATAAAAAGTAAGACAGACTAAGTAATCTAAAAGTAAAAGTCAGTGCAATGAATATAAATTTCTTATTCACGTCTTGGAATTTGTTAACAGAAGTTCTAATTGACACAGCTGTGGAAGAAATCGTAGCCAGACGTTAGATTTTTAGGTTCAAGAGAAATTCCTGTTTTACCGAAAAACTATTCGCCTATATTGAGAAGCTGGGGAAAGAAAAAAAAAGAATACAATATATTCGTATTTAACCCTTTGACTACTGTTGACGCCTATTGGTGTCCGACACATGTTGGCTTCCCGGCACTGTAGGCGCCAATAGGCGTCAAGATCTTCCACCCCGTTTATTATTAAATTTGATTAATTATATATCGTGCAATATTTATGTTATATATTGTAAAAAATCTTAATATTATTCTTCACTTCAAGTAATATTGGTTTAATGTAACAGAATTCAATATGTTAAATATTTTAATATACTTCCTCAGAAATGCATGTCTAACGAAAAACAACGGCCGTGCCAAAGTCTGCCGTAGCCAAAGGGTTAAAAACATATTAAACGTACAAATAGTTTCGATTTTCAGTAAGTAACAAGCACGATAAACACGAAAGCTCGCGTAAATTCTAAATAGGAAAAAGTGAAACGCTAGGAGCCGTGAATCTTAATCTGCAACCCTCGAACACGTGGGGCGGCTTTTAGGAAACGTTGGGTCGGCAGTTTCGTTCAAACATACAGGAAGAGAGAGAGAGAGAGAGAGAGAGAGAGAGAGAGGGGCGTTCCTGGTAAAGGGGCTGCCGGGAACAGAAACGGGAAATCTTTCTCGTTATATCCACAGAGCTGTTGGCTTTATTACTTGCGCACACATCGCCGTGTAAGGGCACGGCCCGATAGATTTCAATCAGCGTGTATTAACCCCGTACGTTCGCCGGAGGGTGGGATGGGGTGGGGAGGAACAAATAAGAACGCAAACAGGAAATCTAATGCTCCTGTTTATGGACGTGTCCGTAATTTCCGTGGTTGTTATACGATCGTACGATCTACGGGCGATTCGATCGAACTGTGATACCCTTGAGATAGATCGGTGTGTTCCGCGCGCGCATGTGTGTACGGGACAGTACGCCCCAAAGGGACAGGCCGACGGCGCAAATAGAATATTCAGGTTTACTGTTCGTGCGGTTCTCCAGATAACCGTATCTCTGACCCTTAGGCTAGGATATTGGATCCCTCGGATAGCCAGAGCCACAACAAGCGTATTGTCTTCTTTCATTTATACGGCGTGGATCCCTATGACTTCTGTTTACTATCTTCGAGACTATGCGAAATTGATGGATGCCGGAGCGGAATGAAGACGATTTAGTTGTACTTAACCCTCTTAGTACCGGCCGAAAGTGTCTGTATCTGAGCGAAATGTTTAAAACTCGTTTGACGAAGTTTAGTAAAATTTCGGAAAGAAATTGCAAGAATTTTGAAAATCCTGATAAATAACAAATTCAAAAAGGGAGAAGAAATAAGAAATTAAATTGTTGTTTAATAAAAATATTAAGAAAACTATCTTTTCAATAATAGCCAACGACGATATATCGTTGTTCGGTACTAAGAGGGTTAAATTTCATTCGTCAGTTCTGATGGTGGACACGTTTCATGGGAATTCGTGTTGCCAAAGAGTACAATCTAATTTAACCCCTTGCATTATAATAACGAGTCAGACTCGTGACGAACGTTTCGTTCGCGATTCGTTAAATATGGTTGCCAATCGTTTCTATTAAATCGAAAGAAAATTTGAATCACCTGTCATCGAAATCTGGGAATGAAAGTAAACGAGGAGAATCGGGACACTGGAATCATCTCGTGGCATCAAGGAAGTGTAAAATAGATTGGACGATATATACAACTCGAAATTGAACATGGGAACAAATCGATGTCAGTTAGATTCTTTCACTAACCCCCTGCACTATGATATCTTTTAGGACAGCGTTGAATTTCACTTTTTTGTCCTTAATCATTTCCTTCATGGAACAAAAGGGTTAATGTTTCGCGATTGCCTTCATTTCTTTTAATCCCAGATTTTTATGGCGGGAGATTCAATTTTTGTTTCGATTTAATGGAAATGATTGGCAGTCGTATTTATTAAATTGTGTAAGAAATGTTTGTCACGAGTCTGACTCGTTATTATAGTGCAAGGGGTTAAAGACCAAACAATGAACGGTCTCCATTTTGAGATATTCAATACTCTACAGAATGCTTTTCCAGAAGTGTTACAAACTTCAGACTCGGATAAAAGGGCGTGAAACCTTTCCACCCTTTGCAGTCGGAGCCATTTTAACTGTGAATCCAAAATATATTTCCAGACTTACAATGTTTCACGGTGCATTTTATACATTATAGAATTGAATTTCGTGACTCGTGCAAACAGTGAACAGCTATTAACAATTTTTTGTATGTAAGTAAATTTGATGAAAATTATTTTGAAACATAGCATGACCATTTTTAGCGAAGCTTTAGAGTTGCCACTCGACCGTAAAGGATTGAACGATAGCAAACGTTATTATTTAATTATTAACTCCCCTAACGTGGTATTAATATGGAAACTTCAAACTAGGAAAACGAACGTTCCACATAAAACAAATTAAAGAAAATTTCCTGCAAAAAGAGACACCAGAGCTCGAATTAAAACAACGAAAAAAATTACTATCGACCAGATTCGTCCATTCGGGGTCGAACAATCAATAATCAACGTTCTCCATGAAATAGGCTAAAGAGAATCGTGCAACCGAAAAAGACAATACTGCAGCACAGCTCGGAATAGAACAATAAAACGGATTAATGTCGATCGGAGATCGAACAGTCAACGTTCTCCGTAAAATGGACCAATGAAAATTCTCCGTAAAAAAGACACAAATACCGCGGCACAGCTCGGAATAGAGCAGTGAAACAAATCGATATCAATCGGATTGTTCCATTAGATGGCGGACGTTCAATGTTCTCCATAAAATCGACCGAAGGAAATTCTCCATAAAAAAGACAGATCTGCAGCGGAACCCGGAATAGAATGAAATATTACATTAATCTCGAGAACAGATTCGTCTATTAGATACTGCGCGCGTCCATTACAACCTCCCTGCGAAATCAAAACTGTAACAATAGAAAACGGTTCCCCGAAGCATTGACGTAAATTAATTCCAATCAGGAAGTTCTCCAGTGGAGGGTGAACTCAACGATCCCCGTCGGAAGGGAAACAAACGGGAAACTGGGCTAAGAAATTCTCGCGAGTAACAATCGCTGAAAAGAAGGTGTTCCGAGCTTCTGAAACGGTCTAGGGGACGAGATCAAGATCCGTTGCACCCTGTCGGCGCCAGGGTGTCCCGGTGTTCGCTCGTGCGTGCACCCTACACGCACGCACCTGCATGGTGTTCGAGCACCGCTACGGAAAGAGAGAGAGGGAGAAAGAGCGAGAGAGGGAAAGAGAGCGAGAGAGAGAGAGAGAGAGGAGAGGAGAGTAGGTGGCCTGGTTGGGTATTGATCCGTGATGGGGGTGGTTGTCGGGCCGGTTAGGTCGCATGCGCGTCTCCGACGACGGCTCCGTTCTCATCGACCCGCGACTGAGACTGAAAAAGAGAGAAATGGAAAGCGGAACGCGCCGGGACGGGAACCGGGGGCGAAAGGGGACGGTTTTCTGGATCAGAATGGTACGGTACCATCGATACGCGCGCGCCTCCGTCTGCGGACACGGCCCCGGGCTCATTTAAATCATCGGCCTCAAACTTCGTGCGCCAAGCCGGGGAGAGGATATGCGGCCGCGACACGCGACTACCCTCGCCAAACCAACCCTGCGGGCTGCACAGCTCCCTGACATACGTGACTTTTCGGATCCCCTCCCGGTCCCCAGTCGGGCCGCCAACTCGATTTTCGATTCGAGTTTTCGCTGCCGAGTTGCTCTCTCGCCTTTGGCCACTCTACCTTGCAAATTGAGTTTCGCATCGGGTTTCCAAATACCGAAAATTGTTCCTTATATTATCCTCACTTCATCTGTACCTATTATTGGCATAATATTAACAAATAGTTTTAGCGATAAACTTACAACAGTCGCGTGTGCGATCTTCTATTTAAAATCTAGTTAACCTGTTAACCAGGGAATTAATTTTTCTTCGACTCATTATTACCGCAATGAAAAGTTATATCAGGCCTATAGTAATGAAGATCGCTTCCAGCTTGAATTACTTATTTCGCCAAAATATTTGACGACATATTTAGAAAATATGTAATTGAAGTACATAATTGAAATAATTATTTGACGGTTGATAATTGTATTCTGTTACCCGTTACAAAGTGTTGTTTAGTACATCCTGAAACCTTTAGATATTCACGAAATATTTCGTCATCCCCGGTTAACAGGTTAATAAGTGTGGATTAAGAGTGTAGAGTTAAATTAAATCAAGGGGTTAAGTCAAGTTCAGGTAAATTTGCGTTTTAGTGTTCTTGCTAAACTGTCATAACAGTTAATACGTTCGAACGACGAAAAGTTTGCGGTATAACTATTTGAATTTCTCACTTGATTGGGAACTTGCTTCTAAGAAGATTAGATACTCTCTTTGATTAAACATGAACTTACTAATGATTATTTCATGCAAAATTATTTTACGTGTTCTAATGATCACAGATACTTTTAACATTTTGACTTCGCACTCGTCAGCCTCGAGAACATTATAATATTAAAGCAACTTATATACTAAAATTTAATTCGGGCATTTGAAATGTATAGTATTGACTATATACTATATATTATATATTAATTATTTGTATATTATTTATTTGTTTATTTATTTATTTATTTATTGATAGACACGAAGCCTCATTAAGGTAGATAATAAAATATATTATTGCAGCAGTTACAATTTCTCATCCAATTTCGATATTGTCGCAATAATTTATTTTTAATTTGGAGAAATAATCCCGTTACACATATACAGATGACACGACTGTGTCGACTGTCATTTTTAATTCAAGAATAACCCTTTTAAGTTCAGTCGATGGTATATGTATTCCTGTCTTACAGAAGTCACCTAATCTAGAGCTCGCGTAAGATGGAACGTCCTCGTGCACTTCCAATTGAACTAGGAAATTCACCTTTGATGAGTTGAAACAGGAGTCTCGACGTTCGTCTTGGAATCACAGAGAATTACCATTCAAAGCGGAGCCGGCTAGAATATTCTACGTTAGTCGGGTAACACTGAAATCACACGGTACTGTCACGGTCTCTCAGGGCGGAAGTTGTCGTGCCATTTCGATGAAACAGCACACCCTAAGAAACGAGACGCCCCGAGATTGTCGGCGCTACTTTACCGAGAAAGTCTGCCGAAACTTGCCGCATTACCGTGTGCCGCCATTAACGCCGCGCTCCCAACAGAATCTTTTCATCCATCATACTCCGGCGGCGGCACCCCCGGAAACTCCACACCTTCCCGCGACAAACGAAGTCCCGTTCTCGAGGAGAATCGAATTAGGTTAAGCGGGACAGACTTCGTTAGAATGTCGAGTTAATCCGTCGCGCATCCCTTCCGGGTACGATACTCCACCCTTCCCGCTCGAACGCAAGGGATGCGAGATGCTCGGGGCTTGTTATGCAACTCGATTAAGCTCGGTTTGTCCGTGTCTGCCGCGACGAAATTCTTGGTTGCGTCTGTGGCATTCGAGAACAGGATCTTCGGCCCCTCCTTCGAGAGTTAGGGGCGTGGGACCTGATCCGGTAGATATCAATTTCCTTTGTCGAACGGGCCAAAGAAAGTTCGTCGACAAACAAAGGAAAACTACGGCACAGCTCGAAATAGGACAGGGAAACGAATCAGTATTGATCAGATTCTTTTATTAGAGACCGTACAATGAATGTTCACAGAACGAATCGAAGGAAACTTTCAGGAAAAAGATACTTGTCGAGTATAACGTGAAATATAACGAGAACAAAAATTAATGTTGATCAGACTTTGCTATTCAAAATCAATTGTACTCCATAGAATATACTAACGAAACTTCTTCAACGATAAAGGCAACTAGGAAACAGGTTAATATCAATCAAATGCTTCAATTAGAGATCGAACAGTCAATGTTTCTTGCAAAAATGGACTAAACAGAATTCTCCGTAAAAAAGGACACTATTTTATTTAAAAATACTATTTTTGTATTTCGACTCTGTATCAAGTAATTTTAAATATCTGCACCTTTTCTTTTCTGAAATTTTATAACCAATAGGCAACTTTCCATACATAATAAATAAATAAAAGAACGAGGAAACACATTGGTCTAAAAATCAGATTTTTCCATTACCAATCGAATAAACAATGTTCTTTATGAAACGGATTAAAGAACGCCTTCCATCAGAAAAGATACATTTACCTCGGCATAGCTCATAACAGAACACGATAAAATTATTGGTTATGTTTGTATTTGTGTAATCTCCGCTGGAGTGATCAAGACAAATCGCTAAGACACCCGTTTTCCCCTTATCCTCGATAGTTAACCCTTTGCCAGTCAAAGCCTTTGCAAGTCATTTTAACTGTAAATCTAAAATAATTTTTCTGGCTTACAGTATTTTCATTTTATGTGACAAAATGTATTTTATAAATATGGAATTGTTTCTTGCGATTTATAGCAACGGTTTCACTGTTAAGAATTTTTCTAGTCTAAACTTTGTTGATATAAAAATTATTTTGGGACGTGATAGAATATTTTTAGTAGTGCCTCAGACTCGTCACTCGAATGCAAAGGGTTAACTATTGAATCCTTATTTCGCTCCAAGCTAACGCGAAGTGTTATTAGCAATCGAACCGAGCGTGGCTGCAAGGATCAACCCTTTGCGCAGGAAACTGCTTCGACTTCGCATGCAGGAGTTTAGTGAATACAAACAGCAATGCTAGGGTGGAGAGTGTGTCCGTGAATTGCCGGAATGGGGGTTGTAATCATCGCATTAAGGTCAAAGGGCTTTCGTCGAGAAGAAAACGTATCTGGGGGGGATCAAGGAATCGGCGACCGGCGTTGTTTGTCTGAAACCGGGGATTCGATTCCTGCAGACTATTGCAATTAACGTGATAAGATCTAACCGAGGGAGACTGATGTGGCTGATCTTTCACGAGAATCCCGGTGATCCGTCACGCTGGCGCGTTTTCTTACTTTTTCTTCTACCAATTACTAACTGCTCTAAAAAGACAGTAATCCAAAGTCTTCGTACAAATTGAGCTTTGATTGTTCTCAAGTAGAGGACCACCGAGTGAGTACCAAGTTTGTATTTGCTTCTTCAGGTTTACATACCGAAGTCAACAGATAAGATAACTTATTGGAAAGCCACCTGTCATCTATTTAAAAATGATTCTATCAATTTCACATGTTACCAGAGTGCCATCTCTCTGCGGACATAGTATATCCTAAAATGTCTTAGATGGTACAACGTACCGAATGTTCTAAAAGCTCTAAAATTGTATCGTATATACTATGATCAAAAATGTTCTAAGATCGTACACGTGACTTTAGACATTTTAATACATCGAATGTATTATACTACGATGAACATTGCTCCATGATTAAATTGATATAAGTAAACAGTACCGTGAACCATGTGGTTTTTCATGGCGCACGGTTCCGTCCTTCGGCGAGGACGACTCGATTCCCCGGTCCAGATGAAGATCCCCAAGTGGTCAAGCAGCACAAGGTCACGGGACGTGGGGCAGTGTGCACGCAGCTTAACGTTCACTCGAACCTCGAGACCAGCTTTCATCTGCTAAATGAACAGTAGGTCGATTCGTTGGCCGCGTGTTCGAGACGCGGCCTTATCGCGACGCTTTCCTGCCCGACAACCACTTCCGGTCCCGGCGAGGCGAGGCGAGGCGAGGCGAGGCGCGCGCACCTATGCAGTTGTGTGCGTCCGGCGCACACGTACAAATCGTTCCCTGTCTATCCGTCTCTCTTTCTTGCTCCCGCGCCCGTTCTCTCTCTCTCTCTCTCTCTCTCTCTCTCTCTCTCTCTCTCGCTCGCTCGCAGAAATTTGCATAAGGTCGATCGTATTCGTCCTACGGACTTTATCGCCGTCTATATTGGATTAGCCTGCGCCGTCGACAGCCTTGACTATCGATCAGGATTTTCGAGGATTCCTCAGACCGCGCCACCCCCTCAGCATCCAGCCCTGACCGCTTCATCGATCGAGGGCCTCGTCGAAGACACACGATTACACGTTCGGTTCCCACCGCAATTCCTAGATTCCTTCGACTCGCGATTCTTTTACGTTTGACAATAAGGCATTTGCTGCCGTTTCGTTTAATTTGGTTTAGAGGGTCGACGAACTGTGACTTAGAAGTTCGATACCGCAGGTTCGAGGAGCAACCTCTCGACGTTTCTAACTCGAAAGAAACTTGGCTGCGTTTAGACGAACATTCTGAACAGATCGTCGAAGGTTTCTGGATAGTTTCAATCTTGTTGTTGTACTTCGCGTTAATATCCCCTGTGGTACAATGTTCTAAACACCTGTAACAGTAGAAAGAATCTTTTAATAATAACAATATATTGTTTTCGATCGATTAAAATGATTAGACAACAACAAGAAAAATGTTCATCTTGCAACAGATGTAACAAACATTTATTTCGCATAAATATCCGCAGTCCAGTAACGGCTATTAATAAAGTTGCATTTACATTTGAATTCTATAGAAATTATCGGGTGCAGGAATGACCGTTGACGTACTTTTCTCGGCATCGGAAGCCGGTATCGCTTCAACACCGATCGTCCTGTTACTCAGACGGTCCGTTACAATTCAAAAAGGAGCCGGATGTCGTCGACTGTTACACATTCGAATTGCGTCATCGTTTCGTGCAACCAAACCGTGAACATTTTATACGAATGTAAGATAATTAGAATTTCAACGTAGGCTAGACCGCAAAAGGAAAATAGAATTCTAGCTGTTTCGATACGCGAGATTCGAGCTTGAAAAATGGCGAGCGTCGAAGCTCCACGACTTCGGAACACGGAACGGCGCGCAATTATTGTGCAATTATTGTACCGTCGCGTCGCGTTCTTGCTCCACCTTACGGCCGAAAGGTGTCCGTTTTACTCCCCCATTTCGTTGATTGGACACAGTGCATGTGTCGTTGGTCGGCGAGGTGGGTACGTAACGAAATTGCATAATCGTGCTTCCTCAATGACGGGAGCACCGTGCAACGATCAACGAGAGATAATAATGTCGCGGAATTGTCGCGTTTACGCGCGACCGTGCGGCCAGACATCGTCGCGCGCTCTACACGGTGCTCCGGTAATCGCGATTAAATCGGACCGGGGATGATCATACATCGCAACGATCCTAGCAAAAACTGTGCCATCGGGTCTGTTCTTGCTTAACCCCAACATAATCGTCCGCTATCTTACCCGGTTCGCTCGAATTCCCAATTACACTACATAGAGTCGCTCGGGGATGTTCGGACACGCCGAGTATCTCATTGAAGATCGCTTCACAGCGTTCGCCGCTTTTCCTTGAGGATCGAACAATATTTCTGTAAACTCTGTAATTTATTATAAATACCATGATTTTTCAATTGTCCTCAAATTTTTCGTAATTATTGCGGAACTTTATACAGAAATAGCTTAGGTGAAAATGTCTTCTTTCTTTTAATGATTTTGATAAGTTAGAAATAATTTGATAATATCCTGAAATTATTTTAATCTCCTTACAGTTTTATATTCCACTATTTTGGCCATAAAAGCATAGAACCTGCGGTCTGGTAATAATTGCTTCGCATTCGTAATCATTTGAGCTCTGATGCCAAAATTGTTTTCTGACAATACATTCTGATCTGCTGTACTTCCATGCTATTATATGATTTAATGAATTTACTATAGCTATTTATATAATACTTATGCTGAAAACACGATCCTGTAAAAATATGAGATAATTCTGTTATTCGAATCTATTGTTGAACCGTGTTGTATAGCATATTTTATACTTGTTCCTGATGAATCATGTAACAGTTACACTTTTAATAACTTCTGAAAGAAAACGAAATTAGACAATGTACAAATTAGTTTCGAACACGTTAGAATAATTTTATTAAACGACGCCTCGGTGTCGTCGGGGGTGTGCAAGGGGTTAACAAATTTCTCCATCTCCATCCTCGAATTTCTCGAACATTTTTCTTCGAAACATTGAACGAGACCTTACCGCCGCGAAAATTCATTCTGCCGTAAAGAACGAATATTTTTGGAACGAACGATGTGTCGTGGATCGCGTCACGGATACTGGTACACCGTGTATGCACGGGGCAACAGAATTACGAGAGTTTTTACGAGCGCGTTCGATCAGCCTCCGTGGCTCTCCTCGACACGGTCTCGGCCGTTTTTATCTAATCGTGAACGCATTCCGGCGAACGTTCCCGCCGCTGCTCGGACTCCGCTTAATTCAACCACCGTCCGCATTGGAATATTGAATTACCGCAAATTATTCAGCGAGTTAGACGAGCCAGGGTTAAGACTATAAACCGACGAGGATCGCCGCCGGTTTTCCTGGTTACGCGGACGGGATCACCGAGACAGGAACTGGTTACGGTCGAACGTCGTTTATCATTGTATCATCCGTGACTCGTGGATCTTCGGACGAGTTATCGTCCTCGTCCAATTTCACGTTTCGTGTACACCGAACGCGTTACAGCGATTTCTATTAAGCTAACCGTGCGATTTTTTCGCATAATTAAATAAGAATAGTCTAACAGATTTGATCGTCTGAATTCGTTCGATATTGCTGTTCTAGGTTTTTTAATCGAGCTGTTTATTTTAAAAGCGACACAAGTCCATTGCACTCTTTCATATTTAATAGCTCATTAAATGCACAAAAATTGAGCAATGTAAAAGTTGTTCGAAATTTCAGTATAGTAAAATTTGATTGATGCCACAAAGACGCCAGTGCAAGGGATTACAAATGTATGACCCTGCATTACAAGCGATATATGAGCCGCCCAGTGCACACATCGATTAACTCCACTTTTTGAAAAATCTTAAATTTAAGTGTCAAAGCACTTGGTATAGTCATAACTTTTTATATTTATAATAACTTTCCTGAATAATAAAGATTAACACCATTAAACGGCAAAATTTTTTTTTTCTTTTTTTTTTTGGCTATTCTTTCTTGTTAATTTTATACTTTAAATAATATTAATTTTATACATAAAATTATACGTTAAATGAAAGCTATATCTGTATTTATTCATTCTACATTATATATGTGAATCTATGTTATAACAGGAATTTTAAAAATCAATGTACATCATTTCATCGCGTTTCTCGACTTTTTGTTTTATGGAGTTAGTCGATGTGTGCACTGAACGGCTCATATAGTCCGCAGATTCTTAAGCAAAATACAAATTATCTACATTTACTGCGAAATACAGAAATTACAGAAATATTTGTTTTTCTTTTCAGCAATTTTATTTAGTTGAAAGGAAGAATATTATTTTCAGGTTCTTTAAACGTGTTCCCTGTTTTCTATTTAATCTACTCGATTTTATCATAAATACGTAAAATCATATATTTCCGTTGAACAATGAGCCATCGATCGATATCGGCAGAGAGGTATACGTGTGCGGCAATTAGTTATTAACGTAAATGTCCTAAGCCTATTATACAGCATCCGTATCTCGAAGCTGCGAGGCCCTCGACGATAAAAACGATTGCTCGTTCCACGGCTAACCGACGCGACCAGTTTTCTCGGTTCGCCCTCTCCGGAGATGGAAAAAAGTAATTATAGAGGCGCAGTGTATAGACGATGTTTACCGGATTATTGGACGTTTAGTCGCGGTGGACCGAACGAATCAGAAAATCGAAATCTCCGCAAGAGCGGCCCATTAAAATGTCGGTCATGCGGCGCATCCCGAGGGCATGACACACCGGTTATCTGAAGCAATTTATTTCGACGGAACGAGAACTGCCGACGACACACACCGCTCGTTAAAATCGTTGATGAACGGCCGCGCGTACCTTTGTGTCTATATCATTTGGATCAATAGAGAACTAGCTTTTCCTCTCTCTTTCGCCCTCTGTCTGGCCGCGATTCGACGCGGTCCTACGTCCGTTCGCTCGATCCGAATCTTTTTCGGGGTCGTTCGCGTTTCCCGTTTGATTTCCCCACCGTGACGGACTAATATTTGCTCGATCTAGCCAGCAGAAGTGAATTCCTCTTCATTTGTTCGAAACGTATCTGTTTGCAGATTTATGGATATTTAACACAATGGGAACAGTCTATACGAACGTTTGGATTTTATTCTGAAAATATCATTTTAAAATTTTATATAATGGATCAAATGTTATTACTATATTCTCACTATTACTCCTTCAATAAGTATTACAATTTTATACAGTGAAAATAAATCCACAAGATTTTACAGAATTATCGTCCACATCTTTCTCGATTGTTGCATCAATAGCTAAAAGAAGATTTTGCTTTCCGAAATTTCCTAAATTCGTTTCGCCATTTTTGTGAGTCTTCTATTCTCTGTAATCGTCAATGAGAGGTCACAGATTAACAATAGATTTCCATCCTCGAGTCGAGAACTCTCGCAACATTATTTTGCGAAATAAAACTATATTCTTGAAGTGAATAGTAATTCGTGAAAAATTCGAATTCTTTAAATTCGTTAAGATAAGTACAGTATAGTATTTAACAATATTTCAATCGTATCGAAAATACTTTAATTTTTAATCTCAATATTGCCATGATTTACATAGGGGACATAGATACAAAATTGATATTATTCTCGACCCTTGTGAAAGACCAGCGATCCTAGTTCCGTAATAGCTGTCGCCGCGTTGAATATATTCGCTTCCGGAAAAGGGCCGGGAACCAATGGCTCTGTGCCAATCAATTTCACTTATTTCCGCGACATGTTCAAGATCGGGAGTCACCGTTTCGAGAGGTCGAGACAATTTACTGCACTGCGGCTGGCAAAATCTTCTCCCCGCGACGAGTGACAATTATCGCATCGCGCGCGCACACGTGCCTGAGAGAGCCGATCGATACGCAGCCGAGCCATTGTGCGCGATGAATCTTGCACGAGGATGCAACTTTTTGGTTGAATAGTCGCCTAGGAGTCGTCGATGGATTGTCTCCCCGCTTGAAAAATCATCGCTGCCGTTCTTCTTTTTTTTTTTTCAAGTCGTTGGAGAAGAAAGTGGACGAACATATGCTACCTTCAACCTTCGAACTTCCGATACAAGGCAACTTGTGTATCTTGAAATTCCACATACGTAGAACGATCTGCAAATCTTTAGAGAATGAAAAAACAATGAAGGGCATTTGTACGCTAAAAAACCTAAAACATTTGGAACAATTTGAAGAAGACAGAGTTTGCAAGCATTCGTTCCTTCCCTTAACCTGTTAGCCGTTCTTTACGAATATATTCGTGATAATACAAGATAAGATAATACAGATAGTATTGTAATATATTATTTTTAAATATGACAAAAACAAAGTTAAACAAAATACGAGGAAGATCGAATACGTGAGCGTTTATTTTGTAAGCGGCCATTTTCTAAAGATATCGAGCTCGCTATTTTATTATTTACATTTCTACATTACATATCATTTCATTTCAACAAAGAATTTGAAGAATCTAAAGAACCTTCAGAAAAGCCTAAACATTATATTACAATTTTATTAGCATTTTGAAATAAAAGGACCCTGACAATATAGATAAGGTGATCATGTATAGTTTAATTGCAGTAACTTATGCATTGTTCAAAGAAATTGCAACAGCTAATTGATTCAAACCTACACGAATGCAAAAATAATAACGTTCAATGATTTTAACGATTGGCCATTGTCTTCAATTCGTTCCGAATGGATTAAACGGTAAAAGAGAAAGTGAAACTGAACAGAACAATTCCTGTAGAAAATACGTGTTACATTTGTTTTTATCTACGGTCCTCTTGATTGCGTTCCATAAATTTCTTTCCACGAAAACGTGGGGTGCGACCCTCCCGAATTTCTGGTTCGTCATCGACCTCGCGAAGTTCGAGCCGCCGAACGAACCCTCCGGATATTGTCCTGCTGTTTTCGTCGGTTCGTTTCGCAGATCGTTCGCGCGTGTCGAAACATTACCGAAAGTAGTCCCCGATGTAAGAGAAAGTTGGCACCCCCCACGTCGTGCTACTGATATCCGAGCTATGAATTATTGGCTTGATAAGAAACTTCTAATGTCTCATCCTTCGGTAACAGAAGCGCCTGCTAATTCTTTCTGTCTAAAAGTAGAAAAAGTTGCCGAACACGTGCACGGGCAGAATTCGAGATTAGCCCAGGAATCGCGGACCATTTTCGCAACTGTATTATTGACAATGTTTGTAACAATTCTGAGCGCCATTCAACAATTATTCGAAGCATAGTTTTCAACATATTTCTTGCAAACTTATTAGCCTTTCTGTAGTTCCTGATGCAACACTAATTTATTTGATTTGATCGTCGACATTTGAATAATCAAGTGAACGGTTTAAATATTTTGTGTCAAGATTGACCCAGTCTTCGCGTTACGAGGGTTAACCTCTTGCACTACGACTCCTTTCACGCTGCGTTGATTAGCACTTATTTGTCCTTAATAAGACTCGATCATTTTTGTTTATTGTATTGTCCTTATTCACTTCCGTGTCTAGACTTTAATAACAAAAGAATTCAATTTGATTTTGATCTAGAAGAAATGAATAATATTCGTATTTAGCAGACGTTGCACGAAATCTTTATCACGAGTATGACTCGTTATTATAGCGCAAGGGGATAACAATCCCCGACGAAACAAACTTGCGAAAACGTGCGAATCTTTTCGCAAGCATCCGCGATCTTTGTATCCACTTCTCAACTGTTGCTCGAGGATCAAACACCGTGGAATGCGTTTGCTGTCAACGGCGAGGTTTATCGAACGAAGGATGTGGAATGCTTTTCGGTGTGTTTGCGCGCGATTGAGCCGTGGAATTTTGGATTTCCAAGCGAGGAAATACCGTACCGAACGGCGGTCCATGGTGCTTCGTTCAAGGATAGCCTCGATTACGGGATTCCGTGGAGCGATTTCAGCGATACGCCTCCATTGAAACGGCACCGGAAGCGGTCGTTATCCAAACGAGCGAGCGAGCCGAGCGCTACTGGCGAGGTCGCTCTTGAAAATTAGGCTTCTGACTGCACCGCGGTCTCACGTGTTCGATTTACGCTGCCCACGTGTGCTGGGAAGGTCGGCCGAACGTGTTCCTCGTTTACCGCTGGCCCGGGCACGTTGGACGCGCTGTACTCGCCTAAATAAATTCGCGAACCGTTCGCCGATTCATTCTAAACGCGGCAGTGCCCTAATCTCGGAAATTTCGATTTCCCCATGGATATTCTCGACGCACTGAAGACCAAATGGAAATGTGAAAAGCGATTATTTACTTACTTTGTTTTATTATTTTTATTATTTTTATTAATCATTTTTAGGTCCCGTATTAGTAACTCGAACGTATTCAGTCGTATAGTAGTAAACGAATGGTTCGAATAAAATGTAAAAATAATAATTGTATTTAATAGAATTTGGTACGAAGTTTATCTGATACAGGTTTATACAACAAAAATCTGATATATTGAAAGTACCATAATCACCAACAATTATGTTTGTAATGGGAATGTGTGACACTTTTGTTTGTATTTTATAACTAGACTGCGAATCGTTATACAAATACTCGTTATCGTTAACTCAAATATAATAAATAACAAATAAAATACAAATAATTTTTCCAAGTGCGCACGTTCTCTTGCGTTTTACAACCTCGTGTGTACCATAAATGCACAGAAATCCGCAGACACAACGTCCGGATAAACAAAGAATATAAAATCTTGATAAAGTCCTATCAGAATAAGTTGATGAGAGATATAAAGATCCAGTCCAGCGATAGCATGAGCGAGCTAGTAACGTTCATTCACTTGAACGACTGATAATTAAATCTTACCCGGCATTGGTACGTGCGAGTAAACGAGTCATTCATTAATTACCATTCTCGGATCGCGTCGATGACTCAGAACAGCTCTGTGGAACTCGTCGAACCAGTCGAACGAATGTGTTATCGCATCCTATCGCGACTATCCATGTTTTCTATCGGCGATGTCGCATCGATTTATTTTATATTTTTTTCCACGATCATTTCACATGTCTCATGTTTTTTTTGTCATACATTTTTTTCCAGCATGGCCGCTCGAACTCGTACAGGGTCGCGACGTTACCTAAAATTCGCGACGACAACATTACAGCGGATGGGATGTTCAAGGTATTCTGCGGCGGACTTCCGGTCCCCGCGGCGACTCCATTTACAATTGCAATTTTTTTGGGGCTTGCTTCGTTGGTGACAGATCACTCTCTCTCTCTCTCCTCGTGTCTACAAACATTCTTTGGGAGTTCATTTCGAATGAGATCTCATCTCCGGTGGTTCTTCGGGATACTAACTATTTCTCTCGCTTAGGTAGACTAACGACTCTTTGAATACTGCTTTTCGATCACTCTTTGCAGGGCATTCTTCTATTTTCTGCCATTCTTTTCTTCGAAGATTCGGTTCCAGGAAGTTGCGGAAACATTGTTCTAACATTTTTAATAGCTTTTTCCTCTCCGCTTTGGCTCTTGTAAGTCGTTAAAAATATTTTTAAAGAATAACTTCTTTCACTGGAGGCTGGTCTGGGGTATTGAACTAACAACCTTCCTTCAGAACACTTCTAACAAATCTCTTCAGAATACCTTCCTATTCTCTACCACTGTTACAACTTTCTTTCTGTGTACACTCGCTTTTGTTTCCTCCAGCAGTAATGTGAAATCTCTCCAACCTAGTAATTTTCAACAATTCCTTCACCTCTGAAATTTTCTTGCATTTTCTGTCATTCGTGATGTTTCTTGTAGACTAATATCTATAAAATAGTTACTGTCCTGATTACACCTTTCGCTAACATTATCGTAGCCCGCCCTAATCGTTGATCCTGCTCATTTAATCCTGGAATAGGTAACATCACTCTTCGACTATCGCCTGCCGGCTCGTTTGTGACACGTTAATTCGGGATAATTGACTGATGCCGGCCACGGAATCTGCAGGATTACCCCCTAAATGTACATTTAACGGGTCCCATGGTGATTAACCGTCGTTTTGGTACGAAATAACGATCCTTTAATTAATAACGGTCGTCGGATGATCGCCGTAAATACCATAATACGACCGAGCTATTAATGACACGCCTTCCCGTCTTATTTGTCCAATTTCCATTTCCCACCTACATTTACATTCCCGTGACTGATCATCCTCCAGACAGTGGGGCATATATGTTAACACATTGCGGTAATTCGGTACTGTTCCTTCAGCCATTAATCCTCGTCTACTTATCAAACGAAACTTACAATTACTAAACAATTAATTATTCCCCATGCGAAAGACAAATGAGCTATCAGAGGACAAATTGATCAATTAAATATTCAAACAATTGATCGGTGTAGTGTCCGCGAAGCTCAGAGTTTGCAATAGCTATCGCTTAAAATAGTAGCTTCATAGTAATTACGCTTGTATGCTTTGTATAACGCAATAGTTTCATAAAATAATTATTTAAAAAAGTTCTACACCCTTCCTAGATGATGAATAACATTTTCCAAATCCTCTGGTGATCCCCTTTCACGAAAATGTTCTGATCAGCATTTTCTTTCAAGAAATTAATTGCCCGGCCTGCTCGACACTTTCCCTCTAAATTGTCGAGAATTCCAAGCTCATCCCCCACCATGTGTGTTTATTACAGAACAATTGTTCACACCTGATACTTGTTCTCCCAAGATCCTCAGCGTCCTCGAAAACACCTGCGTTCCGGGAAACAATGGAAACCCTCGTTAAGCAGAAGTAACCACACCCGCCAACCCTCTCGTGTTTCCGCTTACCCAGTCGACTAACTTAATTATCTTTTTTGTTGAACAGTCGCGGCGGAAGAACCCCAAGCGGAGGGCGGACAATTTAGATGACTTGAAGCAGGAGTTGGACATTGACTTCCACAAAATCTCACCCGAGGAACTGTATCAGAGATTTCATACGCACCCCGAGAACGTAAGTGAAGAGGCAGCCTCGTGCTAGCCGAATAATTTATTTAACGCCAGAACACCGACGGAGTGTCTTCTTATCCAGCCTCGGCGTACGCGTTGCGCCAATCGATTGATCCGGTTATTTAAAGCTCGAGTATCGTCGTTGGCACGAAATTCATGATGTCCCTCATTTAGCGAGGGCGGCGATCACAAAATCCCGATCCTCTAGCACGTTCGGGATTGCGTGTGACCTGCGAGGTCATCGCCTTTAGACTGAAAATATTAAAACGAACTGATGTACAATAACATTCTATTATTAACGCTTTACGAGCCACTAAACGACTCGATACGACTCGTTTCCGATTGTTTGCTTCATTTATGGAAAAATGACCAAGTCAGATAAGGAACAATGAAGTTCAATCATTGCGCTATTTTTAATTCATTGAAGCTATTGGAAGATAAAGTATATTTTCATTTAACTCTTGTCCTGTACAATTGACTTGAACAATTTATATTTTGCATAAATATACGCAGTCTAATTGTGGGTAACGTAAGTCTGATAAAAATGATTTTCGTTTTCTAATATTGTCTTTTCTATGTTCTTAAATTCTTCCAATGTCTGGTCAGTTTCTATTTGACGCAGTAATTTTGGTAAAAAATACGTGACGTCCACAATCTATTTATAATAGACGTTGCACAGAGTCTGGGTAATACTCAATTTTTGTCATTGCTATAAAACAATGTACATCAGTCGCGTTTAGAGCTCGGTAGTTCTGGTGTGAAACAGGATCTCACATTTCAAAGTATTCTTCTGTACAAATAATTGTGACTTATACTATATACTATTACTACTATATAGTATACTACTATAATAGTATATTATATACGTATATTATACTATTATACTAACTTACTTTAACTCTTACCAAAACGAAAGTAATATAAAATAATATATGGAATGCCAAAAATTTCGTTTCTACTTATTTAATTTCCGAATAAAGTGAATGATACTTATGGGAGGAAAAGGGGTCGAACGAGTTGGTTGTGATTGATTCTAATCGATGGATTTTGTTGCAGGGCCTCAGCTATGCGAAAGCAAAGGAGAACCTCGAGAGGGATGGGCCGAACGCGTTGACCCCGCCGAAACAGACCCCAGAATGGGTGAAGTTCTGCAAAAACCTGTTCGGCGGTTTCGCGTTGTTGCTGTGGATCGGTGCGATCCTCTGTTTCATCGCGTACTCGATCCAGGCGTCGACCAGCGAGGACCCGAGCGACGACAATCTTTTCCTGGGCATCGTGCTGGCGGTGGTCGTCATAGTGACGGGTATATTCTCGTATTACCAGGAAAGCAAGTCGAGCAAAATCATGGAGTCGTTCAAGAACATGGTGCCGCAATACGCGACCGTGATCAGGGAGGGCGAGAAGCTGGTGCTGAGAGCGGAAGAGTTGGTGCTCGGTGACGTAGTCGAGGTGAAGTTCGGCGATCGTATACCGGCTGACATCAGGATCATCGAGTCCCGGGGCTTCAAGGTCGACAACAGCTCGCTGACCGGCGAGTCCGAGCCGCAATCGAGGTCTCCAGATTTCACGAACGAAAACCCGTTGGAAACTAAAAATTTGGCGTTCTTCTCGACTAATGCTGTTGAAGGCACCGCGAAAGGGGTGGTGATCTGCTGTGGCGATCAGACGGTAATGGGAAGGATTGCTGGTTTAGCATCCGGCCTTGACACCGGTGAAACGCCGATCGCTAAGGAGATCCACCACTTCATCCATTTGATCACAGGTGTAGCCGTGTTCCTCGGTGTTACGTTCTTCGTTATCGCTTTCATTCTCGGTTACCATTGGCTCGACGCGGTTATCTTCTTGATCGGTATCATCGTGGCAAACGTGCCGGAGGGTTTGCTCGCGACCGTGACCGTGTGCTTGACGCTCACCGCGAAACGTATGGCGTCCAAGAATTGCTTGGTTAAGAATCTGGAGGCCGTCGAGACGCTCGGTTCTACATCGACCATCTGCTCGGATAAGACTGGCACGCTCACCCAGAACCGTATGACCGTCGCTCACATGTGGTTCGACAATCAGATCATCGAAGCCGACACCACGGAGGATCAGTCCGGATTGCAATACGACCGTACCAGCCCCGGATTCAAGGCGTTGGCCAAGATCGCGACACTCTGCAACCGAGCCGAATTCAAGTCTGGCCAAGACGACCTGCCGATCCTTCAGAGAGGAGTGAACGGTGACGCCTCCGAGGCCGCCCTCTTGAAGTGTATGGAGCTGGCGCTGGGTGACGTGATGGGCATCAGGAAACGCAACAAGAAAGTCTGCGAGATTCCGTTCAACTCGACCAACAAGTATCAGGTCTCTATCCACGAGTCGGACAACCCCGATGACCCGAGACACCTGCTCGTGATGAAGGGAGCACCCGAGAGGATTCTGGATCGTTGCGCGTCGATCTTCATCGGTGGCAAAGAGAAGGTGCTCGACGAGGAGATGAAGGAGGCGTTCAACAACGCTTACCTCGAATTGGGTGGACTCGGTGAACGTGTGCTCGGTTTCTGTGACTACATACTGCCGTCCGACAAGTTCCCGATCGGTTTCAAGTTCAACTGCGACGACCCGAACTTCCCGGTAGACGGACTCCGCTTTGTGGGCCTGATGTCTATGATTGACCCGCCCAGGGCTGCGGTGCCCGACGCGGTCGCCAAGTGCCGGTCAGCCGGTATCAAGGTCATCATGGTAACCGGTGACCATCCGATCACTGCCAAAGCCATTGCCAAATCTGTCGGCATCATCTCTGAAGGTTATTATCCTCGTCGTCTCTCTAGTTCCCTCTTCTCCTCCGGTCAGACTTTAACAAATGGCTACATTCAATTGTATACGGTGATGTCAACATGTTTCCTCTATTGAAATCATCAGTGGAAACGTTCGCTGCTGTTGTAGCTTTACAACATTCATTGCTGTAATTGCTTGTTTTCTTTCAACTAGTCTCTAGGAGTTTATTTCTTTCTGATGCTACTCTATACGCGTACGCAGATGCGTGTGCCATTATAACCTCCGCGTCTACTTTGTACAATTTAATATTATAGAACGATAGAAATCGAAAAGGAAGAAATTACAACTATCGGTTACGAAGAAAAATTATTCTTGCCCAAAAAATTAGTAGTTTTCCAAACTTCAGCGAGAGAAGTTAAGACGAACGAAAATTTCTAAATCAGTTGAAACTGACACAATTGTGTTTTCTTGCAGGTAACGAAACCGTCGAGGACATTGCTAAACGGTTGAACATCCCCGTATCCGAAGTGAATCCTCGCGAGGCCAAGGCTGCCGTCGTCCACGGAACCGAACTCAGGGAACTGAACTCCGACCAACTGGACGAGATCCTCAGGTATCACACCGAAATTGTGTTCGCCCGTACCTCGCCACAGCAGAAGCTCATCATTGTCGAAGGCTGCCAGCGGATGGGAGCTATTGTCGCTGTAACCGGTGGGTGAAATAGTGTCTCCATCAGACATACTTTTAGCTGAATAACTTATCTGCGCCAACATCTTGCTAAGAGATTTTTATTGAAATCAAAATGCTATCAAGTTTCAAAACCTTAGATCTTTTAACGCTTTGATTACCAGATCAAGAGTCTAAACTAATTCATAAAGTTAAAGTATTTTATTTAATCAGATTAAGATTATTTCATTTATTTAATCAGATTAAAACGTTAAGTTGTATGATACCAGTCATTTTTTTAACATTCTTACACGACAATTAAAGTGTTACGTGATTTCTCGAAAAGAATTCTTGAAACAGTTCTTGTAAAACACAATATTGATGATTATACTACTGTATAATCTTATACATGTTACTACGTGGTACTAAAGTGTAAAATATTTCCCAGGTGACGGTGTGAATGACTCGCCGGCGCTGAAGAAAGCTGACATTGGCGTTGCCATGGGTATAGCGGGCTCAGACGTGTCCAAGCAGGCCGCGGACATGATTCTGCTCGACGACAACTTTGCGTCGATCGTAACTGGCGTCGAGGAGGGTCGGTTGATCTTCGACAACCTGAAGAAATCCATCGCGTACACCCTGACCTCGAACATTCCTGAAATCTCACCCTTCCTGGCGTTCATTCTTTGCGACATTCCTCTACCTCTCGGCACTGTCACAATCCTCTGCATCGATTTGGGAACGGACATGGTGAGTGTAATTCTTCGTCGATCGATATCGATCGTTTTCATTTGGAAACGACCGAACAGATAAAAGATAACCGCGAAGGAATCCAACGACTCTTCGACCAGATCCCAAACCATCGGATCTATCGAGGAATCGTTGTGAATCCTGTTATGCGGTGAGCAAATTTTCAGCGATGTATTTCGTATTCTAATCCCGGCAATAATGGAATAGCGATCGCTGTCGGAATCTTATGTGTGCACTAATAATTACCAGATACCTGCCATTTCCTTGGCATACGAGACCGCCGAGTCCGACATCATGAAGAGGAAACCTCGTGACCCGGATCATGACAACCTCGTCAACGAAAGGTTCTCTGTGAACAAACCCGATACGATATTGCTTTCCGAACACGTCCTTCCTAGGTTCTGTAATTCTATCTAGGCCAGCTAGTGCTCCAGTAACCGCAGTAGGCCAGATCTGTGCTAGGACTAAGGATCTAACTTTGTGATTTTATCTTTAGATCCATGAAAACCACCATATGGGCAACTAATTATTGTTATATATTTTATGTATGAGGATATTGGTTCGTTTTTCTTATGAGAGTTTCATGTTCGAACTATAGGTGGATAAAGTCCACGGAAAAGATACCTACAGAAACAAAATCCTCGCAACAAAGTTTTTTCCAGCTTCTTCCAGGTATAAGAGCTTCACCGAAGATCTTCAGAGCGATAAAGCTCGATAACGTTGCGATAGATCGTCGCGTGGCGATCCACACTCCTCGAGAAATCGATCCCGAGAACATCCTCAGGTCTCCCGACACCCTTCCCCTTCATCGTCCAGATCGATTCAGTTTTCTCAGTTTTGTTTTTCGCTTGCCACCCTACGTTTTTTCATCATTATGACACACCCGCAAGAATGCTGATCGTCGCAGTCAAAGTAGTAATCGTTGATCTCGTATTAGACTGAGAGCGACCGTTCGATCCCCCTCGTTCTCGAAACGATCAGCATCCTTGCCCCAAGGTTACCGAAAACAATATTCATTGATCTAACTGTTGGCGTTGTTACTGAGCTTGTTGATAATGTGACGTCAGGTGCCAGCCATCTCACTTGCCTACGAGGAGGCAGAGAGCGATATTATGAAGCGACATCCACGAAACCCGTTCACTGACAAGCTAGTTAACGAAAGGTAACACATCAACAAACATAACCGAGCCTTGACGAAAAACTACACCAGATATACTTTATGGCCTGAAAGAGTAATCGGTGACATGGTCCACCTGGTCCTTGAAGCTGGTCAAAACCGCCAGCAGAAAAAACGTTTGCAGAAATTAGAGATCGAAGAACTGAGGAATAGAAAAATTTTGAAGATTTTTGCACGGCGACGATCAGGTTCAGGGATCAGGTCACAGAGTCGCGATCGCTCCTCTCCTTTACCTGTCTATTGGTCGTTACACTTCTTACTTACTCCTATGGTTATTGTAGTAGTTAGTTCGTTCTGTCTCGTACGACGATTATACTCGTCCAACCACTGAGAAAACAAGTTCTCGCAACACGTCTCTTTTTTCTCCTAATGCATACTCGGTTGCCCCCGATCCTGTGAGCAAGGGGGCGGCAATACTAACTGACTACGTTCGATGTTCAAATTAATCCCTAGCCTATAACCGGTCTGCCCGAAATTCTGTTCTAGTTTTTATTATTGTTTCTGTTCTGTGGAAAGTTTGTTGCTGATGGTGTCCGCGCGTTTGTCTGCTAATTACTGTACTAATCGAATGGGAACGACCAACAGTTATCGTGAAGCGAAACGCCATGTCTTTTCCAACCCTTCTGTTTTTCTGTTTCTTGTTCTTGTTACTTGTTAAGTCACGACTATATTTTATTACGAAATCGCTGAAGCTTTCCAAGCTCGAGCTTCCGACGGGCGAACATTTTGTACAGTACTTCACTATCATACCTTCTCTATTTCTTTCAACTGTTTCTGTTACTGTATTTATTTGCTTGACGAGTTCGTTGAGACGCTAAGAGGCTGGGTTTAATTTGTTCGACGCCTCGATCGAAGGACACGCTAGGATCGATGCTAATCTAGCCCGGATAAGGTAACCGGAATGGTGCACGCAGGTATCACAACTTTTCGGGGAACTTTTGGTGACTGGGTATATTTTACACTGCCGCTTTATTATCTGATCTTTTAAATATTTCCCTCCGAAACCGGAGAGCCTAGTCGACACTCGCTCCGAGCTCGATTGTGTCTTGATCAGTGACGCGCCTGCTCGCCCGCCATCCGTGCAGTAAACAATTCCATTGAGACGACTCCGGTTTCATTAATGCTATCAGTAATCCGTATCAGAAACTGTTAAACCGCTCCTATCGTTTGTCTGAATTATCGGGGAAACTTTCACACGGTGTTCTCATTTCACTGCATTTCATTTCAAATCTCACGCGGCTGTCTCTTTTATTTCAACTCTTGCGTGGGCTTCAATTGAGAAATACAGATCGGAATTCAATTTTTGTTTTCTCATATTTCTGTTTGTTACACGAAGAATCGCGGGCGAGCAATCACGCACTCTCTCTCTCTCTATCTCTATCTCTAACTACCTGTCTCTCTGTCTCTATTTCTATATCTTTCTCTCTCTCTCCCTCTCGCTCTCTCTGTCTGTCTTTCTTTCTCTCGAAGGTTTTTTTTCCTCTAAACCGAATTGCCAGTCAAGCGATCGCTTCCGTGACGACGGTCCTCGCTTCTAATTAATGTGTTGTTTCGTAAAACACCAAAGGTAAGCCGATCTCTCTTTCACTAAAGTCATTCTCTCTTTCTTTCTATCTATCATTCTGATACTTACTATCTCTATATCTGTCACCTCTCCTTTCTCTGTCTACGTCTACTTTCACCCCCGTTTGAACCGAGCTTTGTCAAGTTCTATCCTCTCTGAAAGTATACCCACGACCTCAGCCTGTCGGGCGTGACGTCGATCGACGCAGGAGGACATGGAAATTGAGTGCTCGAGCGATATTTTTAATTACGAACCGGCGACTTTCCGTCGGAAACAGTCGACCGGGCTATCTTGTTACTTTTTCACCGCACTCAGCGAGTCTCTTTTTGTCCCCGCAACTCCAACGCAGATTACACGTCGAATTTTCGGACTGCGTATCGACACCGTTATCACACATCTCGCTACTTTCTATCAAGTACTCGAACACGTTTGCTCTGTTTTCAATCGGTTCTACGGACCGATATCGGAGATTGGAGGACGCCATTTTGTCGGGCGCCGAAACTCGCATCGTTCTCCAAACTTCTCTTTCTCTCTTTTTCTCTCTCTCTCTTTCTCTCACTTTCTCTCCCTCGATATAGAGTTTTTGGGCCCTATTTTATTTCTATACTTCACTTTCTTTCTCTTTCTCCTTCTTTCTGTCTCTCTTTCGCCGCCATCCTCGGCTGCCTTACCACGCGAAAGTTCGTCGCTGCCCAGCTGCTCGAGATCTTCGCACCTTTTGTTCTCCTTCTGATCTTCCGCAAGACACGTTTCCTTCTTCTCGATCAGATCAGACTCCTGCTACCTGGAAACCCCGACGATTCCGCTGAACTTCGACGATCGTAGGAACTCCTCCAAAGTCTTCTCTATCTCACACGATATCCCCTTACCCCTCGACACACCGAGCCAGTGACACACAGCATTAAACATTCGTATCTACAGTTTAACACGAAGAGACACAACAACGATGTTCGTAGAAGTACCAGACGGATCCCCTTGGATCGACACAGAATAGTTCAAACGTTGTTCTTGCTCCTTCGGAACATGTTCACGGGTAGTTCACAATGTTTCAGAGAGTTCGAATTTACATAAATTTACTTAGTTTACGTGGTAGATTGCGAGTTTCGACGGCGATGCGGCGACGCAAAATTGTTGCGAACCTTTCGAGTTCAAATAAATAGTTCTTCGATCATTCGATCGACTTGCGTATTCATTTCAATGTTGGTAGGAAATGTTCGTTTCCGCTCTGCAATAAATTGATAATTTCTGAACGAGTTTCCACGAGTTTCTGATTGGTCGCCTCGTCGACGGATCTTGCCTCTATAGTCGAGTCTCGATTCAGTTTGTATATATAATGTGTACATAGATCGATAGTCGTGTGTTTACATCTATATATTTATACTATATTGGTTATTACTGCTGTGATTAGTGTCATCATTGTCATCGGTATTTGATCATTGTCTATCCTAGTTTTATCAGTGAATCATCAGCAAACAATCCCAACTCTCATTGTCTCCCCCAGTAACTATCGAACGCGTCTTTTTAAATCCCCCTGTTCTTTTTCACTGTCGTTTTCACCACCACTATTTTTAATCGCGTTACGACTTTTACATCACTGTCATCTATTCTCCTGTTCTCTTTTTTACTATTATTACGCCGTCACGACCACAAGCCAGCAATATTTATATTATTCTTACGACTAGCAAACAAATTTTTACTACTACCCTATTTTTTATTATTCTACTGTCACAGCTGCCGCTGCTACCTTCTGTATTTTTACTATTACTATTTTACTTACTATATTTACCTATTTACTACTTTTTTTTTCTCACTCACTGCCACGATATATCCACCGCCCACGAGATCAAAAGCAAACGTACGCGTACACCGGAATACCTGTACGCATGCTTTTCCTCTGCGAACGACGATACGATAGTCGAGAGAATCGTCAAAGCTGCTAAAGAGAGAACGTAAAACGATGTCATGCGGCACCCTTTCTACGACCTTTTTTTTAGGCGTGACATGAAACTCTTCTTTGCAGTTTGTTTTATTCTTTACAGTCCTCTCACAATTTTATTCTGTAATGCGCTGCCTACCGCCGCTGCCTTCTACCACTTCTGCGACTGGCAACTTTCTAACGGGTGTGCTGACTCCGACCGAACGATACAAACGATCTCTCTCTCTGTACTGTCTCTCTTTCTGTTTTTGTTTCTCTCTACAAGTCGGGTGTTGTCGAAAGTTGCTAACACGGGGAATACGGACGGGATCATCGCCCGTTCCTTTTTCTGTATAATATTGTCCACGGGTTGGAGAACGGGAACTCGTACACGTTGCGATCCGAAGCGAGTTGCTACGTCGAGCCGTGACCGGTCTGTCGTAGCTACTCGTCGTGAACGCCGTCCCCCCGTAACCGTCCGTCGTACGACGAACCACGCGCAAAAATGTAGTAGTTTAAACTGCCGCCTGTAATTGTTTGAACATTCGTCCGACTCTGGCGAAGCGCGCGATTCTTGACTAACGTAAATTCTGATCGATATTCGAATATCCTTGAGGAATCGTTTAATTTTAGCCGTCTTACTTGAAAGAAAGTAACTGAAAACAAGAAGTTAGTGTTCAGATGAATCATCGGTGGCAGTGTGTATAAATTCGGTAGCATATTTAACAGTAGTTCTTGCTTATTTCGAAGCTTATAGTTTATTTCATCCGGCAATAATGCCGGCCCTAGTCTTAAGTGATTTTAACCCGTTGCACTCGAAGCCACTTCAACTGTAATTCTAAAGTAACATTTCCTACACGTAGCATTTCCATTTTACAAGGTAAAAAGGCTATGTTCAATTGAAATTAAATCTTCTAACTAATACAAAAACAGTGAAACTTTTAATAATTTCTTAAATGTAAGTTTTTATAATAGAAATATTATTTTGGAACGTGATGTAACAATTAGCAGTGGTGCCTCAGAGTCGCCACTCGAGTGCAAAGGGTTAATTGCTTAAGGATAGTGAACATATTTTTGAAACAACAAACAATTGAACTGTATTACGCGTGGGAATACAGACGTTGTTCCAACGGAGTCGATAGGATGTGATTCTTTAAACGGAGAACTGTGTACTTCTCTAAGAATTGGAGAAAGCTGTGACACTGTTTTTTTTTTTTTTTTAGTAATTGCAGAACTTTGTGTCGCGATGCACAGAATATGTCGGTGCGATTTTACGACGGGATTTTACTGTCGAAGCACGGTTGCGTCGTACGACGATTCTGCACACGTTGCGATCATCGTTGTAACGTGTATGGGTTCCTTAAGGTTTCTAGCGTCTTCCCGATGCAACAAAGAAACATCGGCCTGCTGCTACAGTTTTATTTTCATAGAAGTGTTAGAATCTGACCGTCAATGTTTTTGTCGTTCACACCATTTTCGATAGGTGAGACGCTTGCCGATTTTCTATCGATTGACAAGAATCGATGTATATCCGATGTTTCCTGATGCATCGGAGCGAGACGCTTAACAATACTAACAGAAATGACGCTTGAATCGTACTGCGAGTGCACGAAATGAAGGCGAATATACTAAAATGCTCGACGACGAGTCCTCGTTCGGTGATTTAGAGGATCGTAAGTGTTCCCGTCGAGGAACATCATCGAGCATTGGCTAATGTAGCGAAGCTATCGAGGCAAAATCATCCGGTGATGGCTGAAAAGCGGTGGCAAGGGGATGAACGTTCGTGGTAGTAGTCCTTTGTGTGGCTGCCTTGGAAGTTACACAGACGAACCTCCTAACGTATTCGATGGTCAGTCCTTCTAGCTGAAAACGTTGCTCGTACCTCATCGAACTCTGTACGCTGGAAAAGCTATGCAATAATACCGTGAAATGAAATAGATGGTCCAACACCATTGCCAGAGGTTGCGCGAATTCAGCGGAAGGACTGTCGTCGTTTCCCACCGGAAAGCACGCTGCACGGCGTATTGCCATTTTTTCGTTTTTCACAATGACACAATGCTGTCACCCGAAGAAACTGGGAACGGGGGAAGGCAGACACGGAGAAAAGGATTAACCTGACGAAAACATTTTGTCCGCTCGAATTCGTGAGGATGTTGTCCATTTTATTTACGAATTGTTAGTCATATAATATAAATTTTTTTAACAGTGAATAGACTTCTGTTTCAATGAACTTTGAATACTTACCTTTTACGTGATCAACCACGCTTCAAGTTTATTTATGCAAGGTCTGTATAAAGCCATGTTCGAAAACATTTCTGTTTTCAAAAGAAAACGATTATAAAGAAGTACTCGAACAATGTGAAAGAATATAAAAAACTTTGAGAGACGTAACCTTGTTCTGACCAAAGTGAACAGCGTTTATTTTTCGTCTGACAAGAAAAAGAGCTTTTCCCCGTGTCGGCCGAGTTTCCCCCATCGTGTACAACGTGTCTCGACGCGTCCCTTTGTCTCTCTCGCTACCGCCGTGTACAACCATGATGTTCTGTACACACATAATGTAAATATGCATACATGTATAACGTACGTATCTATATATACTTGTACGGTGTACGGGGTGCTTGGCACACTTTCTAATCAATGGTGGATGGCAGGTGCCGGCCATCTCGCTAGCTTACGAGGCACCGGAGTCGGACATTATGAAACGGCAGCCCCGCGATCCTTACAGAGACAATCTTGTCAACCGAAGGTGGGTTTCCCAACTACCCACCAGAGAAAACAGCTACTCAGTCTCCAAGAAGCATACGCACACTGACACGAACGCAGACACACACACGTAACACGGGCGACCAAACTGTTCGCCACTAGACACCCGTAGAAGTCCGTAGAAGTCCCTTGTGTTTCTGATACGTTCGCAGCCGTGCACGCAATCTTACGAAGGATACAATTGTTTCACGTTAACGTAACGCTAGGTTGCCCTGTATATCAAAGGAAACGTGTGAGAACATACTATCGTTTCTTCGATTCGAAGAAACAAAGAAACGATATTTTGCACGATATTTTTGGAACGTTTTTGTCATTTTTGCAAGCGATTTTTGCCTTTCTCGATGAGGCGAGGAACATGTCTTTTCACGGGCTGCGAAAGTGTCGATTGTGCATTTGAATTCGAACGCGGATCTTTTTTTGGATGACGAAATTCTCTGGACCGTCTTGGCAGCAAAGACTGTCGTTCGCGAACCCGAACCTGGCAAAAATGAACAAAATGTGACAAAGTAAGTCTGAATTACCGAACAACGAAGATTTAATGTCACGCGTAGACTAGTCTTTGCGACACTCGGTAATACATCTCCGTTTCCCAGGTTCGGGTTCGATGAAACGAACCTTTGCGACTTGCACCACGAAAGTAACGAACATATTATAGTTCTCTAGTTGATTCCATACGAGTTTGGCCACCCGTGCGCACATCCAACCCGAGCATATATATGTGTACACGCATATGTATGCGCACACTGGTTGTTACACAAGAAATTAAAAAAAAAAAAAAAACCATATCAAAACAGAGTGTCTACTGATGTCCGAGCGTCCGAGCGAATTATGTGTTTACGTTTGTTTTCTATCATACTGGAACATACAGATCTCTCTCGTTGCTCGTTGGTTATACTCGCTTGACATTTGTTTTTATTTTCATGCACGCGACAACGAAAAGTGTCTTTTTTGATCGTTCTAATTGTGCGCACTTCTCATCTGCACTCGAGCATTTCAAGACGAACGAAAAGAAAAAATGAAAGAAAATCGAGAGAAATTCAATTCGGGAGTTGCCCGATCCGGAACGATCTCGTTGAAGAACTAAAGAAGCTCGAACGGTCAATTCGATGAAACATGACGTATATGTGTATCGATTTACGGAACGACACGATCCAACCGTTGTACCGCTAGAAATCACGCGTCTGAGAGATTTGTCGTTTTTGATCCGTGTAGAAAACGGAAGTGAAACGGAAGTCACGGTTGACACTCTACGCTATGCGAGTCGGCAAACACGACTCTAGGAAAACCTAGTTGATTAGTAATAGCACAGCAAGTACCTCATAGGAGAGTTACGTTGTTGGGAATGCCGAATGCTTCACATAGAAAATCTCTCGCGCGATGACTAACGTATGTACAGAGAGTGTCCAATAAGATCCTTGGTCCTTAGAGGGCTGATCGAGCGAGCAATAAGGAGGAAGTAGTTCGGAATGGCGCCAAGAACTCGAGCGGCACGAAATAAATGCTAAAATAAAAGTGTAAGTTCGTATTTTCTTAATAGCGATCATAGGTAATATCGAAATTTCTACATCCGCAATTTCTGAGTTACCGCGATGTGACATGATAGATAGCTTTGTCTCGTCGAGTTCTTGTTCTTGATGTGACCTCTGCGGAGCCACGTTCCCTCCGCTTGCCTCTCGATCCAATCCTCCGAGGGGACCAAGGAATTGAGGGGCATTCTTGTATCGCCAAGCCTCTAACGACATCATCTCGTGATCAGCTTGAAACGGTCTCCGTGCGCGTGTCGATTAACCGCATCCACCAAGGTAATGCGTATGCGAGAACGGAAAACGGCGACACGCTGAATGCGCCGTTCGCTTCGGGCGAAAACCGACGTAGTAACCCAAAACCGTACGTTAGACTTACAGACGAAACCAAACAAAGCGACGAAACAAGCTTGTAAATCCGAGAGACCATGCACGGCCTTAGCGACGATCCAGCTAATTAATTAACCATCGATTAACCACGGAACACGAGCGAAATGTCGGTCAGGAACCGCTCGACGACTCCATCCCGACGAGCACGAACGACAATCGATATACCGGGGCGCCATCGGGTCGCTCTTTTTTTCCGCCCGTTTCCATCATGCCACCCCGGTCTCGACGACCATCCTCGCGCGCCTTCCATCGTTAACTTGTCGACATCTGCAATCTCCGCTGCAATGTGGTTGATTCGATCTAACGCCTGACTAACTAATTGACTGACGGCACGCGGTCAGTCGCATGCAATCTGCGCTCGTGGAGCTGATCCCGCGGGAACCGGATCGCGCCGATGTTCTACGGTGCGCCGACGTCAAAAATTAATCAAATTAGCCGCGAAAATACCATCGGGAATTTCCATTTGTCTCTTGCTCTCTTTTATTTAATTAGACCGTAGCAGGCTGTTACTCAATTTAGTGACTCGAAATACCGAGGGTAATTCCGGAGCTCTGCGAGCAACTTTTCCCATTTATAAATTTTGCGCAACGTGCTGACAATGTTTATCGTGAATTACGCGAAGCGATTTGGTAGTGTTCAACCGTCAAACAATGTCCTAGAATTTAGTGTTCCTTCCGAAGATAAAGACAAAGATGATTGAGCTTGAAAAATTTTGAGACAAATCGGAAAATCCTATATTTCCTGTAACAATCGATGAATGGAACGAGAAGAATTGATGACTGTAACCAGTCCTTGAGTCGATCGACACGGTTCTAGCAAGATCAGCTCCGAGACAGCTACCATTCACGACGTTTTTGGAAAATCTCGCCTGCTTCTCTGTTTGTATTGGTCTCACTGGGTCTCACGGTTCGACGAAAGCTTGCATGCCCGAAGCTGTAAAATTCGATACGTGCACCGTGAGGTTCGGCTGCCTTGTATATATATATCTATGCCTTGTGCTTCTGTATGGCATGCCTCAGCGCGCGAACAACCGATCGTTACTGCGTTTCGATCCGGTAAGTAATCTGCATTTAATCCGGACTACGGCTTCCATATTAACACCACCTTAGGCTATTAGGAGCGAACTTACTGGCATACACGAGTGCTTTGTCCGACTACCAACGAACTTCTTCCTGCAATCTCTGTAATTCGGTTGAAACGATTTGTTTTCCTGGTGATGGGTTATACCTTGGAACCAGTGTTTAACGTCTCTACATCCTTCTGGAAAAGTTTTTTGGGAGCTGGACATGAATCGCATTCCCCTTGGACATCGCCGAACTTATTCTAACGCGATCGCTCTATGTCTAGGCTTATTTCGATGGCGTACGGGCAGATCGGCATGATCCAAGCTGCCGCCGGATTCTTCGTCTACTTTGTGATCATGGCTGAGAACGGATTCCTGCCTCTGCATCTTTTCGGTATCCGAAAAATGTGGGATTCCAAGGCTATCAACGATCTTCGCGACAGCTACGGCCAAGAATGGGTAAGCTGACATGTTCCTTTCACTTTTAATCGATCGATGATTCGAGATACCAGCAAGCTGAAAGAGTATAGAGAATAGCAATATCTTGTTATACTCAGTAACCAGAATTGTTACCGGTTTCTTCTTCGTTTATCAGACAATAATAGGATAATGCTGTTGTTTTAATTTGCTCAGACAATAATAGGATAATGCTGTTGTTTTAATTTGCTCAGACATACAGGGACCGTAAGACACTGGAGTTCACCTGCCACACGGCCTTCTTCGTCTCTATCGTGATTGTGCAGTGGGCTGACTTGATCGTCTGTAAGACGCGACGTAACTCCATCTTCCATCAAGGAATGAAAAACTGGGCCCTGAACTTTGGTCTGGTGTTCGAGACCGCCCTCGCCGCGTTCCTAAGCTACACGCCCGGCATGGAAAAGGGTCTTCGCATGTTCCCTCTCAAGTAAGCGTTGATTTTCTTTGCTAGCGCCCGTTGCAACAGCCTGGACCAGTCTCCTGTACAATCAGATTTTATAATCAATTCTTTTGCCATTCTACCTTTTCATCATCTATCTTATCTTCTTTTCATTGTAAAAGGTAACGTGGAACTCCTTTTCGTTTCAGATTCGTCTGGTGGCTGCCCGCCATTCCTTTCATGTGCGCCATCTTCATCTACGACGAGACGAGACGATTTTACCTCCGCCGGAATCCAGGAGGTTGGCTCGAGCAAGAAACTTACTATTAGACGCAAAAAGGAGAATTAATCATACACGCAGAGCGCGCGCGCAAGAGTAAGAGCGAGAGAAGCAGAGAGAATGATGTGAGAGAGAATGAGACGCATACCCACGCAATATACACCGAGAAAAATAATACATAAAATAATAAATAATAATTAAACAACCAAAAAAAAAAAAAATAACAAAAGAACAAGTAAATCACTCACGTTTAAACACATAACATTTTACATGGGGCGTGCTATTCGGGTCTATCCGTACTGTCGCGAAATCACGAGATATATTATACATGTATATTAAATATTCGGGGGACGAGAGAAGTTCGCTAGAGCCGAGCCGAATCGTCGAACGAGTGTAAAACTAGGATTATCTGAGAGAACAATGAACAAAAATAAAGAGAAACGAAAACAGACAAAACGAAAATGAAATGGTGTGTCTTGCAGCCAGTCTCGAAGGACGAGTACGCTGTTGGGAGGCAGGGACGCTCCCATCGACAGTGTGAAGTACAAAAAAAAAGAAGAGAAGAAAACAAACGAACGAAAAAAAAATATGAATGCGGATAAAAAGGAACTTGGAAACAATGAAGGAGGGAGAGAGACAGAAAGAATGGAAAAGAGAGTGCGAGAAAGTAAGATGGAACAGAAAATATATAAATGAGAGAAAGACGTTCGTCGTTCTGGCTCTGCGAGTTGCTTGCACGCGCGTGTACCGGTGTATCATTCACAAAACGGACGTCGTCCGTGAAACATCGAAGGGATCGACGAAGATATAGGGGTTCTACGAGCAACGTCGTCGGAAGATTACCAATAACTTCCGGGTACACACCTGATACTATCGAGGGTTGTAGGTGTCGGTGCTGCCATCGGATTTTCGACGGAACAGCTGGATAATGCAGGTGCGAAGAGAGTCTATTGTAGGGCCTAAACGATCGGTAGACAAGGAAGGACGTAGAACGGGGTCACCGAGGGGACGTTCAAGGTGGAGGACACCCGTTTAAAAAAACGATGAAGACACTTTGGGAATGGCGGGGCGACAGATCGACGGATAACGCGCACGTCCGTATGAACGTCGACGGGTGTAGGACGAGATTGAGTTCAGTGGGTTTAATTAGGATCCGTGGCGCATTAAGTAGACGTCTTGTGATATCAAGAAATATATTCTTAGGCATCCCTGTTAAGCATTTAATGAGCAAAGATACGCTAGAGGTTGTCCACGATTAAGAGATTCAGACGGTAAAAATGGAGACTCGTCTCGTTACACGAGGAATCTTGAGTAGGAACTTAATTAACTCTTAATGAAACGGAAGAAGTCAGTACGCTAGATTGGCACGCCCTAGAGATTATCCACGATGAAGGAGACTGGAGGAGTTAAACATCTGAAAACCAAAAAAAAAGATAACCAAGAAAACAGTCAAACAAGATGAAACGCGAGAGAAAGGTGTGAGGTAAAGCGCGTTCGCAGTATTCGTTGATTCATTCAAGCTGCAAGTAATGTCGAAATCCGAGTAGCCATCGAGACCAGAGATAACATTGCGGGTGTAATCTATGTAGTCGAGTCTCAGCACCGGAAGATCGCCTATGCGAAGAAAGAAAGGGCCAGGAATGGTCGTAGAGGGAAAACGAAGAAGGGTGTGCAACGATCGAGTCAGTTCCGAACAGGGTGTGCAACCCGGGACAACATGAAGAAGAGTCGTGACAGATATAATAGAGTTTGAACGTGCAGGGACGAACACAGAAAAAAGAGAGTAAATGCAACAAATGGACAGTGTAACAAAGTAATTGTCAACCGTATCGGTACCAGCTAATGAGAAGACGTAAAGAGAAACAAATAAAACGAGGAGACGAAATATGTTATTTAATTATGCGAGCGATGAGGTGGACGCGCGACCTTGTTCAGTAATTGATGAACCGAACTCGCGTGCGCGCGCCACAGACTCAAACCAGACAAATGAATTACGAAAATGTTATTGATTAAAAGAAGAGAAAATACTAATAACGAGCTAAATAGAGATACGAGAGTTTAAGAGTAACCGCGCCTGGCCTGGAAACCAGCGTGGTTTCCGGCGGTAAGGACGCCACGATAGTCGAGGTAACAGGATATACAACAATTGCTAGTAGAGAATGGTAAAGACGTAGGGAAAGCACAGACAAAGAGACAGAGAAGGGGAAATGGAATAGAGCAGACAGAAACAATACCATGAAATGAAAAAAAACACAAACACACACAGAAAGAGTGGAAAAGCGAGTGGAGGAAAAAAAACATTCTTACTTAGGCGAAACTACAAAAAAAAAAATAACAAAAGTAAAGGAAAAAAAGGTATAAATTCATTCTCTTAGTTTTGTCATAGATTTAAAGAAACGCCAGCGGGACAGCTCGCTATAAATTCATTGACCCCCGAACGCAGAACGCCCTGTACCACCAACCCGCGGTCTGTCGTGTGTATGTATGCATGTGTGTCAGTGTCAATACAACGCCCCTTCGGAATTCTTTTTCTTTTTGTTTAGAAGCGACAGATACACAAACAGTGAAATAATTAAACGGAAACAAAATGAGATAAAAGTAAACAAGAGAACGAAGGTGACTTACAATGCCTGCCAAGCGACTTTTCGGGCCGGGACGATCCGAGACGTGCCATCGAAACGTGTTCGGCTCTTGTTTCGAGCTTCTCCAACGCGTGACACGCTCCTTCGTCGACAATTATTGCTCGTCTTTCTTTGGTCTATACGTTGTTCTTGTTGCTCGCTTTCACGGCTTCTTGTGCGTGCGCTAGCTACGTCGGTAACGTAGGGCTTCGTTTCGAGCGGAGAATCTCTCAGCTTGTACATCTTACAATACTCGCTGAAGAATCCTCGCCGTTTAAACGACTCAATAACGAACGGATCTTCAACGAACATGAAACCGACAGATTTGCCGCGTTTCCAAGGTTCACTATTCGTGCATAACCCGCGCGAACCGAACCGAGCCGAACGGACGTCGAGGATTTAGGTAGAGGGTGACGCTTGCTCGGCGAGACCCTGGCCCCAAAACTACCCTAAGTGTTCAATAATCGAGGTGTTCTCGAGGTGCCGTGCACGTGTAACATGTTCCGCCTTCGCCGTTCCCGCCGAAACCCCTCGATCATGACCGAGGATCCAAAAGGGTTCTTCGTTTCCTCGGTCCAGCCCTTCCGATGAAGTTTTTTTGTTGTGCGCGCGATGGGCTAGACAGATTGAAACGCGAACCCGTAGCGTAGAGGAGCAATTCGGTTGGTACGGCAAAAATTGTCGAATTGTTTGGTCGAGACTCGCGGATCGCCATTTCGAATCCAACCGTTAAACGTTTTCAGATAGAGGGCAGCAGTGTACCGTCGCGTTGCTCGTCGAACTCGGACCCGGACTTAAGACCACACTAAAGAGGAAAGAAACATACATGTAAATCGATTCTCATCGCGCGAAACGTCCCCGGTTTCTCTTCTCGGGCGAAGGGAAACCCGCATAATCCTCGATAACGGTGATCAAACAGTACTAGATATGTTCAAAGGAAAGGAGCCGTTCTATGTCAGGCCGCCATGTTATTCCGTTTCCGTGGTGTTTTCTCGTTTTACGTTACGGAACAGTGTACGATGGCTCCCGCGTGGTGGAGACCGATCATCATTCCTGTCACAACGAAATCGAACGAAGAAAAACATGTAAAAATGTTCGCCGAGATAGTTTGCCTTTGGTAGATCCCCGTGTTTCGAGACAGGACGCGGATGGAACTAAAATGGTCAAAAGATGGGATCGAACTGGATTACAATGTTTAGGGAGAATCGATGGGGGTTTGGGGGATGAGTGGGAAGATAGGATGGTTTGGCCCATTCGTTTCTATGAAGTGATACTGGCCCGCGATATACGGTGTCATGGAGCTGGATCCAAGGATCTCGAGGATCCGTGGTTTGTCGACAGGGTGTTCCGTGCCCGGGGGGCGTAGGAGCCCAAAAAAATGCTTTGCCGTCGTGCGCCTCTTTACTTTAGGCTAATAATTTAAACATTAATAATATAATAATAATAATAATTATAATATAATACATGTTACAATAAGATATTATTAGATGTAATTATTATATATAGTTTAGTCTAGATCGTGTTGTTGAAGAAAAAAAACAAAGTACGTATAAGCGAACAAAAAAAAGAGAAGATATGAGGTACGACGACGACGAGAGAGAGAGAGAGAGAGAGAGAGAGAAAGAGATGAAAGAAAGAAAGAGCGAGAGTAGAGAATCATGGGAAGTGGCGGTGAAAGGAAATTCCGGTCTAAGACCATAAATTTGCGGCGGACTGTGAGCGGGACACTGACGAGAAAATCCGCTTTTGCTTTTCGTACGTGAATCGATCCATTTCTTTTTCGGGCAGCAACTTCACTTACGACCTTCGACACGACATATTAACTCGCATTTTCAACCAACAATCACGCGCACCCATCGAGCCAAGTCACGCTTAGACGTTCTAGGTCCCCTTCTCGCAATAGACCGTGTATTATACCTTGTTTCCCTTTTTTGTGTTCTCCGTTTCCTGTTTTCCGGCGCTTCCGGTCACGCGGACAGATTTGCGGCCGTAAGTCCCACTCTACTTCATTTCCGGAGCATTTCTTATTCCGTTACCGTCACGTGGATCCTCGGTACGCGAGTCGCAAATCTCTTCGCATTCCGAAAACGAAAATCCTTGATCGTCAATAAATAATTATCGTAAAATGGTTTTTTCGGGTGAATTGGCGAACGAGCGGGAGAAAAAGTGACGCGTGAATGGAGTGGGCGAACGATGGAATATTAAAACACAAAGACCTTCGTCTTTCGTTGCCGCGATCAGACACAATTGGCGCGAACAGTTCAAATCCGTTATATAACGAACGTCAAATAGAGGATGTTAACGTGATCAAATTCGATTTAAACAAAAGATATGAACAGTGTAACGGAACACACTGTGTAATGTCGCCCCTGCACAGCCCGCCACACCACGACAGAATCATTGAATGATTAAAATATAAACAAAAAAAAATGAATGATGTTTTATTAATATTGTACATATTTTAAATAATTGAAGACGGACAAACAGATCGCGCGTGATTGGTGACCCACCGGAAGACGGCCCTCTTCGCGAGGACCGCCAGTCGTATACACGGGTCCCCTGTACACTTTTCTGTTCTTCGTTTTAGCGCCGCATTACCACACTCAACACATGTACACGTATACACACACAGACACGCGCCGAGAACACGTGCGAACATAGAGACACACGTAACACGCTCAGAAATAAAATGAGAAAAAACAATTAAAAGAAGTGACGTG